>NC_068322.1:14777151-14999651 GCF_025860055.1 Xyrauchen texanus
AGATAGAAAGGGCAGATTTGCTTTAGTATGACAAGTGACAACAACCAGAATAGGCTAGAGATAACTGAACTAATCTGAGGCAAACGGAGGAAAAAAACAACATTTAGCTCAACATATGATGTGACCATAATTGAACATGACTGCAACTCTTTTAAACAAACAAACAAAAACAGGTATGGAGGACAAATGGACAGAGAAGATAATGACAGTAAAGAGGTTTGCAGAGATAAATAAAGCAGCTGTAACAGGACAAATGCACTTCTTGACTATTGCCAACCAAATCCTGTTTGCTTGCTTTTTTTGACAAGCTGTCATTTAATAAATCCTCACCAAATGCCGCAGCAGACAGAAACAGAGTCTGACAGTGCACCACAAAAACAGACTGACTATACCTAATCTGAAAACAGTTAACTAGATGACACAGGCCAAATAGTTCAGCTAAAGGGCAGTAACTAACAGGTAGTGCTGAACTAACTAGTTTCCTGTTGCTGTTTGACACCATGTATCGACTGCCAAAAAAAATCTTGCACAACAAAATCTGGATCTTCCTTATTTACCTTTTTCATTTTAAATTTCTGTTGCTTTAGTCCACTGTTTGCATGTATGTAATGGTCACCAAACATTTTAAAATGTCTCTGTTGGCAAACGGTTTGCAAGGCATTATTTGAGGAACAAACATCCACTATCTACAGTAGATGTTTTAACAGAAGCAGGGTATGACCAAGAGAGAATTATGAGGACATATTTTTTGTTGTCTTATCTTTTAGTAAGGTCTTTCGGTGACATTGCAAAAAAATAAAATAAGATAAAATAACAATCTTAAGACTTTCCTTTCTGTCATGGGCACATACATAGAAGAACATTCCTTTTTTTACCCCTTCTATGTTACAAATTACTAAATGAAATCTTTTCAAGACCATGAATTCACATTCAGGTACTAGTGGAGCCATTCATATAACAGCAGTCTCTAGCCCAGCACATTTATTAATAATATAAATGTGCCTCCATTTATTTGTTATTTATTGTCATACCTCTTCTAGGTTTACGCAATGACGGTGATGTACAATTTTGATGAAAATATAATTTCTTAGAGCTCAGACAATAGAATATGATTATAATGATTCTGATTATGATGTTTGACCACCTCTACTCCCTCTCTCTCTCAGCTATGAGTGAGTTCAGAAATGTTCTGTGTTATCCTGCAGCGCAAACTGCAGTGTTGACAATATTCAGGCAGAGAATGTACACTGGAAGCTGTGATTTCATACTTATGGAGATACCGAGGTGCCAAAAATAGAACTGGTCAATATCGTTTTGTCACAAACAAACATCCGCATAAGCTCAAACACAGGCTTAAAATACAGTAGCACAGGAAATTGTTTCAGTAAAACACACAGACACACAAACATACTCTCTGATTCTCTTTCTTAAACTCACTCATACACACTCATCAAGTGAGTCCCTCAGGACTCTGTTGGTGCATTAACAGAGTCGTCAGAGAGATAAACAGTGACTGCGGCTGCATCAGGTGTGAATCACCGGCCTACAGGCAACACGGCTCACTGCGTCTCCATGACAACATGCAGGTGACTCACCAACCTTTCTGGGTAAGGCTAAAGCTGTTTCCACGACAACCTTAACCCTTACCGCAGGAATGCTGCCAAAAGAATGAACTGCGGCAAAATTCGAAGCATCGCAGAGCTAGACTCATCCATCTAAATGTTACAACAAGAAAAGAAGGAGGGCGCCATGGGAACCTCACATGTTCTGTGTTAGGCAAATAACTGAAGAATACACAGGTGTTTTGTGGTGTTTTAGTGAAGTACTTGAAGTAAATGTGAAGTGTGTCATCTCTGCTTCACGGAATTGCAAAAATTTGACGGGTATTCAAAATACTTCAAACTCCCCTTCCATTATTTGGATGCACATGTACTGGTAGTAACAGCCAAAATCAACCCATTGGTTGAGCCAGAAGCTGTCAAGCCAATAATAAAAATAAAAAAAGGAACAATGAAAGCAGCACAGATCTAGAGTGTTTGCACTCTTTACATTTGTCAAAAGGCTTACTGATAGTTGTCTCTGCTAATTAAATTGGTAAATAGAATAGTTTTAACAATAAATCACTCAGTTCACCTTAAGCAGGGTGAGAAACATGACTTAAAGTCAAGGACGGTGCAACCGGTGGGGTTAACCAAGACCCGAGGGGATGTGAATGCTATTGATGGGAAGTTACTAGTGCTATTGGTTGTGCAGTTACTAACCATTTCGGGGACAGGCGCTGTGCAGGTGGATGTCCAGAGAGCAGGGTTTGCGTGTGACAGCTGTAGCCACTGACTCGTAAGGGTTGTCCTCGTCCTCTGGTAAAAAGACATCCAGCGACGGAGACTGAGAAATTTCACCACATCGCTTGTCCTGCACACAGTCACATTAAACAGAACATAAGACTTTTGATTGGTTCCTGGATAGATAGACAGATAATCACGACCCAAATGTGATAGTGTTTAAACTTTTCAAGGGAATCAACCTACAAATGGCTAACTTATAGAAGTCTCTGCATGTTAAGTTGGGATATCACAATAAGTTTAACATTAGTTTAACATTATGTTTGTTTGCAAAAAATTCGGCATCCAATTGAGAGTTACGCTGCATGAACACAAACCATTTAGTTGTATGCACAAAATGGCAGGGATAAACATCCACCTGTGCCAGCCTTTTCTATTATCTTCAATAAAACATTGCCATCATCCTCTGCTGCTTGTTTGTCTTCATGAAGACACCATGGCAAGCTGGTGTGAGGGCAACTATCCCTCAAAGTAAACATAGCACAGGGAGGGCTCCCCCATTGTCTTGGCACTTATTTCCCATGAACCCCATCGATTTCTTTTCAGACGTCCATTACTTCACCTGTCAGGCCAAAATTCTGCATCACCCACAAAGCATTAGACACATCCATCATACAATGGCCAGACGGGCAAGGCGATTTATCACTGGACTAAAAAAAAAAATTTTTGTCTCAATCTCTTTGTCTTTTTATACACCTTTTCAATTAATTCCATTTTGAGACTCAAGATCAGCTCTTTATTAGGAGTAAACTAAGCTTCCCCATACACACATGGACACTGGTGGTTTAAAACAGGTTAAACAGTTAGAAAACATGGCGATGGTTTTTCATAAATATATACCTAATTAGCCTCTGCTTGTGCATCAAAGGTTTGTGCAGGAAAGTAGTTTACAGCCAAGCAGCCCTATTAGAGACAGAGGGATTTGGAATCTAGGGCTCTATTTTGTGGGGGTACACAAAGCACAGCGCTATGAACAATGACCGTGTGCAATGTCTTATCCTTATCCAAAGTGCAATTTTCATGCAAAGCAAAGCACAAGTGAGCATTGGTGGAAGTGTTAGTGCTATCTGTTGGCAATTTGCTATTTTCCTGAGAAATAAGCAGGTATGCTTTGGGGGTTTTTGTATTTTAAATTTTTTGGCTTGTTGAGCGCGTTACCCCGGAGACATGCTTTTCTCTGCAGCATTCACGCACAGCTCACCACGTGCCCGACCGAGAGCGAACCACATTATGGTGACCACGAAGAGGTTACCCCATGTGACTCTACCCTCCCTAGCAACCGGGCCAATTTGAGACCTGGCTGGAGTCACTCAGCACGCCCTGGATTCAAGCTCTCACTCCAGGAGTAGTAGTCAGCGTCTTTACTCGCTGAGCTACCCAGGCCCCCCCAGCAGGTCTGTTTTTAGTGCAAAGTACAAAGTCAGTTCCTGCATTTGCAGTCTGGAGATATCACCAGCAGGTGGAAATAAAGTTCATGTCCAAACATCAAATTATGTCCCTGATGATCACCGTTGTAGCCGTCTTATGAAACAAAAATATATGAGATTTGTGTTAAATTTTCTAGAGGTCATGGTTCATTTTTCATTTAATATTATTTTGTTTATATTTACAATTGTATTTAGTATTTATGATCAATTTTGTATTGCTATTTTTCCACATGTTGTCATTTTTGATGTCTTGTCAAATGTGCCAGTGAAAGAAGTTGGAGAGAATACAATGTTTGTCCTTGGTATATGATTTATTTGTATTTTTTGCAATAAATTGACCGGTAGAATTAAGTGCATGCCGATACAATCACTATTGATATTAGCCATGATTTAAGTGTCAGAAGATGAACATTTTTAAATATACTTACAGTACATTCCCTATAATTACATGGAGCTTACATCCAAATCTTGATGAGAATAAAGAATGAGCGTGTCCATACTTTCAGTGTTCTTATTTATTGCATATAGTCCATTTATGATTGTGCTGTTTTTGTCCTCTGGTCCTCTGGAATGGACTATATAATGGGACGCAGACACTGCAATAACCAGAGAAAAACCAACTAATTAAATTCCACTTGCCCAATCCCACGATTTCGCCAAATCCACTTGCACATATACTTATAGCATTTTTGCATGAAGATATCCAATCTTCATGGCCATACTCACTTACTTTGCGCTCATGATTTATGGCATAGTGCTGCGCTTAGCGATAGTTCTCTTAAAATATGGCCCCAAATAACATTTCTCGTTTTTTTTTGGGCTTTGGCAACCACCAAAAGTTAGAAAATAAGAAGAAAGTAGTAGTTAATTGCATTCATAAGAATGTTTTTTGAATCCAGATCCCCAAATGTAGGTCTATGAGATTCTTTTCACCCATTTCATCATTTGACAGGAAAAAAATAGCACAGTTGGTTTGAAACATAATCTCTCTTTAACAAGCCGCATGATATGAGGTATAATTCATGCCAGCAACACAAATGCTGCAAGAGTTATATACCGAAATGTATTATTTGGGTTAGGGATTTGTTCTCTTCGGAGTCATCGGGAATATGGTTGAGGAATGCTTAGAGAGCAGGAAGGAAGGAGAAACGGATGGGCTTTGAATCAGGGATTTCCTGCGTTGTACGCTAGCATGCAAATGCTTACACATGTACAACCATACGCATTTAGGAAACTACCCATTAGCCATAGAGAACGAGACAAGACAAAGTTTTTAAGAAAAAGTTATAAAACCTAATGTAGATACAGTGAGAAAGGGAGAAAAAGAGAGACTCATGTGATATTAATATGCAAACTAGATGGAAAAATTATGTAAGACAGAAAAGACCAATCCCAATTCAGTATTCTAAAAGACAGATGTAAGACCAACAGCAATACCGTATGCAAATATTACGATAATGTAATCAGTGTTTGTAACATGTTCAATGCTGAACATTCTAACATTCAAGTCAAGTGAGAGATTTTCAAACTATAATTTTAATTCAATGTTTTATCTTTTAGTTTTTTCTGAAACTTTTCATTTACATTTTTCTTTAAATTATATTTGTTTTAAAGTATAAAGTTATAAAATAAAAACAGAAGTGGACATCGCACCTAGTCTGAAATTACTACCAAACAAGTTTGAATGAAGTCTGAAACTAAAGTGAAAAAGGAAATTTCAACGTGCCTTGCAAGCACAGTAGTAAAATATTGAATTACCTTATCTCTTGCCGCTTCTGATGTCTTCACAGTAAGTGTAAAAATTCAACTCTCTGGCATACATACAAAATGACATTACTCTGCCCAACTGTCCAAGCACACAATAGCTCTTGTTCTCTCTCTCACTCTCTATCTATCTAACAGCAGAGACAGGAACTGGATTTTTGTCTCTGAAAAAGGAAGACTAAAAACAAACAGAAGTGGTACAGGTCAGTAATTAGCATGCTGTTGCAGAGCTGCAGTTTCTGGACTCGGATCCAAATAGGAAATCTGCCTGGCTGGCCCTCAGTCACGTCTGCAATCTTCAGCTGCACATGTGACGGGGGCCTGACAAACTTTACTGCCGCTTAACTGTTCTCCTCCTCCCTTTCTTTTCTTTAACTGACTCTTTTCACTTTATCACCCTGGTTTCTTTCTTTTATATGTATATTGTGTGTTTGAGTGTTTATAAGTACATAAAGTTTATAAAAACTGTAAATACTAATATATATATATGATATATATATATATATATATATATATATAAACACTATATATATATATATATATATATATAAACACTATATATATATATATATATATATATATATATATATATATATATATATATATATATATATTTGAATACTATAAAAGATTCACACAAATTATATATATATATATATATATATATATATATATATATTATATATATGTGTGTGTGTGTGTGTGTGTGTGTGTGTGTGTGTGTGTGTGTGTGTGTGTGTGTTTGTTTGTTGTAGTTGTCAAAAAAGGGTATAAATGTAAGTATTGGTAAAACTCTTTTTAGAACTTTTTTTCCTCAGTGTACAGACAGTTAATGGAGAATCTGATCTAAATGGCCCTTGTCATTTCCTGTGCTTTACTTATCTAAGTTCTACATATTTTAGAGGAAGGACCCCAAAGAATAAAGGCCCACAGAGACCTTCTCAGAACAGAAAGGATTGAAATAAAAAGAGAGAGGGAAGATAAGTGGGCTTTGTCGTTTGGTCATGTGCTTGAGAGGAGGTCTTTGCATGCAGAAATACCAATGGGAGAAGGAAGTCACAACGGTTCACTGACAGAGATGAGTCTGTGGCTTACACAACATTGCTGCAGTATAGTTCATTGCGAGGCTTCATTATAAACAGAGCAAACAATAAGCGGAGAACAGAGAAACTACAAACAAATAACATCAGTGATATGAAATTGTCAGTTTTAGACAGCAATTATCTCACTAAAAGACTACCAGCCAAAAGAATCTCATTACCTCTGATGTATAACAGACCTGGTGCATGAGATTATGGAGTTGGAGAGGAAAAAATAATAAAGGAAAAAGGAAGAAAAGTAGGAATTAGCAAACGAATGTGACAACCCCTTCAAAATTACTTTCATCGGTGTGAAACGACTTAGTGCTTTCATAAAAATGCCTGACCACTGTAATTCCCTTCTCCCATTAAATGTCGTCACTTCGCAGATTTAGCACCTGCTCCCAACATGACCTGTCTGCGTTGAATAAGAACCCTGAAATCTGTGATCCACTTTACTAGCGTAGGAGTTCAGGCAAAGCATGGAGTGCGTTAAGAGCTGACTACAGGTCAAACCCAGATCACACACTCATTAAGAAAGTTAAAGGGACTATGTGGATTTTCGTTGTAATAAAGGCCTGCAGGATTTTTATAGAACATGAATGCTTACAAGCTGTGTCCAAAATTAAATTTTGGACGTTATTTGAAACAGTATTTCACATAATTTAATTAAAATCTATAAACATATATTTTTGTACCTAGAAAATTATTTATCTAGCTGTTTATTTTCCCTTGCATATTTGTGCTAAACAGCACAGGCCACTATGCCGCTCTTAGTATTATAGTCGGTCTGTGAAACGCTTTTTGTCTCTCTCTCTCTCTCTCTCTCTCTCTGAGGAGAGGTTTGGGCATCTGAGGGTTCCCACGTGGAGAGGGTGACTTATTGGGCTTTTTCTGTCTAATACTATAATTTTATTTTCTTTTTTCGGTTTCTATAATTTAAAAAAAAAAAAAGTTCTTTAATTCCATTTGTGTGAGGTACTTGTGGAGTTTTGTTTGGGATCAGGATGGCGTCCCTCTTCGTAGGGGTAGCGCCACCTGTTTCCCTTCGTCATGGCGTCAGGTGTGTTCCTGTAACCGGTGTGACTGTGGAGGATGTGCTAATGGCTGTTGGAGAGGAGATCGGGCATGAGAATATTGCATCGGCTTCACGCATGAATAAAGCCGTGGTCGTTTTTGTGAAGGAAGAGATTCAAGTTAGTCGCCTGATAACTAATGGAATTGTGGTAAGTGGAGAATTTGTTATTGTTTCGCCGCTTGTTGCGCCAACTACTAAGGTAACCGTATCCAACATACCTCCATTTATTCCGAATGATGAAATTGAGCGAGGGCTTTCACGTTACGGAAAATTTGCTAGCGCGATAAAAACGCTACCACTCGGCTGTAAAAATGAAGCATTAAGACATGTAATGTCTTTCAGAAGACAGGTGTTCATGTTTTTGAATGAACCAAATTTAGACGTGTCTTTTAGAGTGCTGTACGAAGGAAAGGCATATATGATTTATGCTAACACGGGAAGCATGAAATGCTTTGAGTGTGGGGATGTTGGTCATAAGAGACTAGCATGCCCACATAAAGCTGGGAGTAGCGGGACTAGTGTGGCGAGCGCCGGGACTAGTGTGGCGAGCGCCGGGCCGAGTGTGGCGAGCGCCGGGCCGAGTGCTGCGGTGTTGGCGAAGGCCTCAGAGGACGCGCTGCCTCGAGTTGTGGAGGAGCTGGATGCTCGAGTTGTTGAAAAGGCTGAAAGCGTTACTGATAACGGTCAAAATGAGAAAGTGGTTGCTGAAACAGAATCAAGTGATAATTGTGAAATGAACGATGATCTGAGTGACCAGATTTATGGTGAAGTGGCCAGTGTTAATGTTGATGCATCAAGGGATGAAGAAAGTTGTGATACAGAGTTAAAAGATGATGATACGCTTTCCGAGTTTTCTGATATGGGCTCACAGATAGTAGGAGAGGTGTACACTTTACAAGAGATAAATGACTTCCTAGATTCGACTTTTGGTAAGACTGTTGATGTGACAGTTTTTTTTCCGGACTCCGAGAAATTTATTGCGACAGTGTTGTCGTTGCATAGAACGGTTAGCTATGAGTCTTTGGATAAGAAGAAAAGATTTAGACTGAAGAAGATGGTAACAAAACTGCGAAAAGATATTTGTTTCTCAAAGACATCAAGATGAATAAATCTCACGTGGTGGCGTTTATACTTTGCTGTTTTTTTCTGTCTCTCCCCACTCTATATCTCTTTTCTTACATGGATAGTTTGAGGGTGGGTTCTCTAAATATTAATGGGGGAAGAGACAGGGGTAAATTAGCAGTGGTTTCAGAATTTCTTAAATTTAAAAAGATCAATGTTTCTTTTTTACAAGAAACACATACAAATAAGGATAATGAAATTGAATGGGGTATGTGGTGGAAAGGCAAGTTTGTTTTGAGCCATGGGACATTTAATAGTGCAGGAGTGGCTATTTTATTTTCTGCAAACATGAATGTTAACATTTTAAATGTGGAACAGATTGTTGAAGGTAGAGTATTGTTAATAGAAATTGAGTATGAGGGAAATAGTTTTGTGTTTGTTAATGTCTATGCCCCCAATAGTGGTCCTGAACGACAAGATATTTTTTTGAAATTGAGAAATGCCATCCAGAAGTATGATGATAGTGTGTGTCTTGTAATTGGAGGGGACTGGAATTGCACAACAGATTTTACAGTGGATAGAAATGGGGAAGAGCCTCATAGTCAATCAAGTAGCACACTGTTAAAAGTTATGCATGAGTTTCAATTAACAGATGTATGGAGAACAAGAAATATCGGGGTGAAACAGTATACGTGGTTGAAAATGTGTGACAATAGATTTTGGGGTGCAAGATTGGATCGGTTTTATATGACGGAAATGTGGAATAATAGAGTAATTGATGCTTGTATTTTTCCAAACGGGTTTTCAGACCACCATATGATCACGTTGGTTTTAAATGTAAAGAAGACATTAAGATCTAATTATTACTGGCATTTGAATGTTAAATTATTACATGATGCTTTTTTCTGTGAGAGTTTTAAAGTGTTTTGGAGTGAATGGAAGTTGAAGAAGCTTTTGTTTGAGAATCTTTGTCAATGGTGGGATGTGGGAAAGGCGAATATAAGATTATTTTGTCAGAATTATGCTTTTCATACATCAACTTTTGTCAAAACAACAGTAAAAACTCTACAAAAGGACATTGAGTTGTTGGAAAAAAATCTTGTAACTAATAATGAAGGTGTACATTGTGATGGTTTGAAAAAGAAAAAACAAGAGCTGAATTCTTTTTACAAGAGCAGGCCAAAGGAGCACTGATACGGGCAAGATTTTGCACTATCAAAGATATGGATGCTCCAAGTGCTTTCTTTTTAATCTTGAAAAAAATATACTAATCAAAAACAGATGTGTCATCTTCGCCGTCAGGATGGATCAGTAACATCAAATCCAGTTGAAATGAGAAAGTTGTCAAGAGATTTTTATAAACAATTATACAGTGCTGAGAGCTGTGATACTGAGAGTGTTCATGATTTGCTTAAGGAATTACCTCAGCTTGGGGATGAACAGAAAAAGGCTCTGGACAATTTGATCACTTTTAAAGAACTTACAGAAGCAATGCGTCAGTTGCATATTGGCCGTTCCCCTGGAATTGATGGACTACCTATAGACTTTTATCAACAGTTCTGGGAAATAATTGGACAAGATTTTTACGAAGTGTTGCTGGACTGCATTAGAAGTGAAACCCTTCCCATAAGTTGTCGTAGAGCAGTCTTGTCGCTGCTTCCAAAGAAAGGGGACTTGGGACTTCTCAAAAACTGGAGACCAGTATCTTTATTATGTTCTGATTACAAAATATTTTCCAAATGCTTATCAAATAGATTTAAACACTGTTTAGACTTGTTGGTTCATAATGATCAAACGTATTGTATAGCTGAAAGATCTATAATGGATAATCTTTTTCTATTACGGGATATAATTAATATCAATAATTTTTATCATGTTGATCTTGGAATTCTCTCCTTAGATCAAGAAAAAGCTTTTGATCGGGTTGACCATCAATATCTTTTAATGTGTTAAAGTATTTTGGGTTTGGTGACAGATTTATATCCTATATTCGGTTGTTGTATTGTAATGTTTCTGTTATGGTGAAAGCAGGTGGTGGGCTAAGTGAACCAATACCTGTGTCGAGAGGCATTAGACAAGGATGTCCACTTTCTGGGCAATTATACAGTTTGGTTATCGAACCTTTGTTGTGCAGATTGAGGAGGAATCTTGAAGGATTTGTAATTCCTAATTCAAAT
Organism: Xyrauchen texanus; assembly: GCF_025860055.1. NCBI lineage: Eukaryota > Metazoa > Chordata > Actinopteri > Cypriniformes > Catostomidae > Xyrauchen > Xyrauchen texanus. The sequence goes on from NC_068322.1 coordinate 14,788,081, forward strand.
GATAATTTTAAGTTTTTTTTATCTGCGTATGCAGATGACATTAGTGTTTTTATCACAAGTCAAAAGGATATTACAACCTTAAACCAAACTATTGAAATCTATGAAAAAGCCTCTTCTGCTAGAGTTAATTGGTCTAAAAGTGAAGGGTATATTATTGGTAGGTGGGAAGGTTTTGGGTTTCCTCAACTCCCGGGTGGGTTACAGTGGAGACAGGACGGATTGAAAACACTAGGAGTTTTTTGAGGAACGACCAATTTCAAAAGAAAAATTGGGAGGGTCTGCTGGAGAAGGTATCTGCTAAATTGTCGAAATGGAAATGGCTATTGCCACAATTGTCCTATAGGGGAGAGCTCTGGTTGTCAATAATCTCGCTGCATCTATGTTGTGGCACAGGACTATAACTATGGAGCCTCCTGAAGAGCTAATTTCTATGATACAAAGGACATTTGTTAATTTTTTCTGGAGTGGACAGCACTGGATCCGTGCAGCTGCACTTTACTTACCAGTTCAAGAGGGCGGTCAAGGCTTGGTAGATGTGAGGAGTCGGATCCGGGCTTTTAGGATTCAAGCTGTGCAGAGACTTCTCTACAAAACAGATGTGGTGTGGGCCAAAACTGCAAGTGTGTTTTTGAAGCGGGCAGGAGGACTTGGATTTGATAGACACTTGTTTTTAATGAGACTTGAGGAAGTAAGCCTGTCAGAGCTTCCACCTTTTTATAAGTCTATGCTGCAGACATGGAGAACTGTTTTAAGAGTGGAGCGAGATATGGGTGACCAAGGACATTGGACTCCAGAGGAACCGTTGTTTTTCAACCCAATGGTCCAGACTAGACTGTTGTCCTCCGTGAGCGTGAGGAGATGTTTGTTGAGGAATGGTGTTCAGAAACTTGGACATCTCCTGGATGAAAGGGGCTGGAAATCCATTGAGGCACTTCAAGAGCTGACGGGGTTAAAGTCCTTGCGTCTTGTTTCAAAATTGAAAGAAGAAATCTGTAATGCACTTCCAAGCAGCTGTAGGACTTGGATAGGACTGAGACAAACACAGGACATGAGAACTGGTCAAGATTTCCCAGAATTAAACATTTCACCTGTCATAAATGAAGAAGAGGAAGGTGAAGTTGCAGACTCGATTTTATCTTTTAAGACCCCTCAGCTGGACCATTTTAAAAGGTGTCTAAGAAAGCAATATACTGCACTACAGTTAAAGTCACACATCGAGATTCATTGAAGAGGCAAAAAGCTTCTAGATGGCCAGAACTGTTACAACCAGACTTTCTCGTGCGGGACAGGTGGCGGACCCTGTATAAACCCCCTGTAGAGAAGCGCAGCGCTGATCTACAGTGGCGGATTATTCACGGGGCCATAGCTACGGACCGACATGTGGCACACCTGAATCCGGCAGTAGTTGGGGAATGTAGATTTTGTGGGGAGCAGGAGGATCTAGAACATTTGTTTTTAAGGTGTAACAGATTACAAGAGCTTTTTGTTTTGCTTAAGACTTGGTTTAGAAGTTTTAATGAGGTTTTTTCCGATAAAGTGTTTATTGGGGAATGAAGTATAGTTTTTCAATGAGGAGGAAAATATGTTTATTAAATTATTTGATGGGAACAGCTAAACTTGCAATTTGGAAAACAAGAAAGAACAAAGGTTTGCAACTTGCTACAATAGATTCTGAAATGATGTTTAGAGGGTTGGTAGAGGGAAGACTGAAAATCGAATTCAGCTTATTATAGACTTACAAATAATGTGGTTTTTTTTGTGATGTATGGTGTTTTAATGAGGTACTATGTATAGTACAAAATGATCAGCTGATTGTGAATTTTTAATTAAGTAATTTATTTTTATTTTTTAATTTATTATTTTTTAATAATTGCCAGTAATGTAACGTGATTTAAGGTTCAAAGAATAATAAAGTGCTTGTTAACCTCTCTCTCTCTCTCTCTCTCTCTCTCTCTCTCTCTCTCTCTCTCTCTCTCTCTTTCCTAGTGTTTTGTCCCACGTATGTGCAGGGTCCACTTCGTGATAGTCCGCATATGTATATTTGATTTGGCACAAGTTTTACACCGGATGCCGGATGCAACCCCCAGTGACTGGGGGACTCTCACTCACACACAGGGCAATTTAGAGTCTCCAATTCACTTAACCTCAATGTTTTTGGACTTGTGGGGGAAACCAGAGCAACCAGAGAAAACCCACGCTAACATGGGGAGAACATGAAAACTCCACACAGTAAGGCCCAAGTTGAACCGGGACTCGAACCTTCTTGCTGTGAGTCACTAACCAGTGAGCCATAATAATGTGCTATTATGTGTGAGCTTTTCTTCAGTGGACTGTTCATATGGCTCTTTCATTTGGTTCACTTACTGTACATCAGCAAAAGTCAGACTATATTTCTTATATTGTCATTTATTCAACAGCTAGTTCTGGTCCTCAAATTTGATTGGTTAAACTGCATTCCTGAAGAGCTGATGACCAGCACTGGGACACAGTTTTGTTTATTTGTATTATCCCGCTGTGTTTGCCTCTTTCCAAATAGTGGTGGGGATTTCGTTTAATCCCACCCTTTTGAATCCGTTCCCTTCAATGACCATTTCTGATTCATGCAAAAACACTTATTTATTTTGCAACAAAACACCACTCATTTGAAACCAGTGTGTGAGAGCAGTGTAGAGAGTTGTGTTTGATCCTTTGGCTTATTTTGGAACTATTTTCATCAGTAGTAAAAAAAACTGATGAATTACCAGGCCAATTTAATGTTATTTCCCTGAATCACAGCCATTTTGATATTCAAAACAAAGCACTATTACTATTGTGACCCTGTATTGCTTAAATAAACCATGCATTTTGTTCAAATTCCTAATAAAGTTACCAACCAAATTATTTATTCGCAAAATAAAATGTTTTCCTGCATTTGGTCATTAACAAGAGTTAACTGTGAACAAGACAAGGCAGCAAAAACTAAGTCAACCAAACACAGAAAGAGCAGCTAGACAGTAAGAGCCAGTAGGGAGACTGGAGGCAATGAGAGATGAAGACGACGTACTGTATGGCGTGACTGTCCTCCTGAGAACGTTCTAATGCTGCACTGACATCACCTTATCACGCACAGCCTGCACAGTCTGCAAGCAGTTAACATTCATTAGCTGCCCTAATTAGCTTTCAGCACCTCTGGAAGAAGCATAGAAACTCGTTTGTTACATGAAGCCACTATCTGAGTTTTAAATGAGTCACTGGTATACAAAGGAGACAGCCTGTGGAAGAGTGGGCAGAGGAGGACAAATATTAAATGAAGATGACGAAGGAATCATTTACCAAAATCACTCAGAGTAACCCAGTGGTGTTGAATATCTAGAGCCTAGGCTTTCCTTTATATTAAAGTTATTACGATGAGTAATCCGAACATTCAATATCAATGATTTCTGAGATTGAGAGTCAAGGACGATGCCAATCCTACCTAAAAACTACGGAAGTTATGAGTGGAGATCTTTCATGCAATTTTAATGTCATACATAACTGTTTTTTAAGAGCACAATTGCACAAACAAAAGCAGAGAAGAAAATTTTAGAGGGATAGTTCACCCAAAAATGAAAAATCTATCATGTATTCATGCACATGACTTTCTTTCTTCCAGCCTCAGTCACCATTCACTTTTATTCTATGGAGAAAAGATGGCCTGAAAGTGCCAAAGATCTTGATTGTAGCTAGTTGGTAAAAAAAAACCTAGTGTTGTTCCTTAAACGAGTCTATATTGTTATAAATCATTTATTAATAAGGTGTTTATGTTGAGCTGAATCCTGCTTTAGTAAAGCAGTATATTTATATGCGGTATGGTCTGTGTTTCGTGCTGTCTCTTGGATTTGGCTCTAAAGTGGCTCATAAAACAAGAACTGTTGTTTAGGATTTTTTTTCCAGGACTGTTTTCAGATTGGTCTATTAAACACAGCCAACAGAAGCGTTCCCAGCTCCTACATCACACTGGGCACAGACCTCTAATACACTCTCACACACATATACAGCCATTCTGTTCAATTGTAACAGCCACATGACAATACACATGAAAAACGACACTTACCAGACCTCTTGCACTGCAAATAGTGGCTTATGTAAGAGTACAAGGCCATACAGCAGGACAAGACAAACCAAATTACTGGTGTATAAGCAATGGAATGCAGTAATTTATGACTAATATATGCTATATGCAAACTGAAGTTAAGAAAAGAGAAAAACATTGCAAAGCAGATGCTAAAAATGGAAGCACTCTATCTGATCTAGAATCACAAGACGTTATCAGCACAAAGATTAAAAGAATGTTAACTAAATGCAGCACTGGGAATAGATGGGAAAATAATGTGCAAAACAAAGAAACAAGCAAAAACAAACACAAATGAGCAGGCACTGATTTCACATGCACAACTACACGGATCAGCCACAACATTAAAACCACCTACCTAATATTGTGTAGGTCCCCTTCGTGCCACCAAAACCACATCAACCCGCATCTCAGAACAGCATTCTATGATGATATTCTTCTCACCACAATTGTACAGAGCGGTTATCTGAGTTACCATAGACTGAGTTTGAATCAGTATGACCATTCTCTGTTGACCTCTCTCATCAAGAAGACATTTCTGTCCACAGAACTGCCCCTCACTGGATGTTTTTTGTTTTTCGCACCATTTGGCAGTAAATTCTAGAGACTGATGTGTGAGAAAATTCCAAGAGATCAGCAGTTACAGAAATACTCAAACCAGCCCGTCTGGCACCAACCTACACAATATTAGGCAGGTGGTTTTAATGTTGTGGCTGATCGGTGTATGTACTGTATATAATGTATGGCCAAAAGTCTGTGGTCACCAACACAATGCAGTGGTAACTGAGGCTGTCAATCCCTTAATTTCTCCTATATATCTATTTTCAATGTCATGTTGGAATTACTGTAATTACAAGCTGGCAACTCGGAGGTTCTACTCAAGAGCTATTCATGTCCTCGGGACCTTGGAAGTTATTCGTTTCTAGGACAGTATTAATAATGCCAAAATAGCTTTGCGGTTTATGCCAACAAAATATTTCATAATAAATTAATTCATTCTTAAAACTCAGTACGTTGTTGCATATGTCTAAGAACAAAGAAAACGTTTGAACTGTTTAATGGTTGAAGCTGCTGCCATATTGGTTCTTTTTACAAGACACGACTGTCAAATCGGAGCTTTCAAAGAGAGATTACATCTTGTAATTACGAGATTTACATTTGTATAAGTCGGAATCTCGTAATCACATTAAGTCCACGTCGACACTAATGTGTTTTTGATTGAAAACATGTAAATTTTACTACGTTTACACTTCTGAAACCACACTGGATCGCCGTTTACTCCAAAGAAAATGTACTTTCAAAAACGCTCTCTTTGGAAAAGGATGAAGTAAGAAAACTTAAAATATACATTTAAAATGGATTAGTGTGGATGTAGACTAAGTTTTCGTTTGAAAACATATACATTTAGCTACGCTTAACTTATCAACATTGGTTTGGTCATGTAGTGATTCAATGCTACAGAAAAAGATAAATAGTGAGAACAAGAATAAATTAAAAAAAAAGAGAAAATGAAGAGATTTACAAAAAACAAAAAAAAAGAGAGGAATGGTGAAGATCGAGCAGAATCATTGGGAGCAGATGCCCGGTCTCTCTTTCTCTCTGGTTGTTTTCTCTGGACTGTATTGCACAGTGCTGTGATGCACCTGTTTTGATGGAGACTCAGATCTGTCAATTGGGAGGTGGGTGGATATCCCACGCCTTGGACTTTATGAATTCTGTGTCTCCTAGCAACTACGAGAACCCCTTGGAATGTGTGTGCATCTCTCTCCATGCGGAGGACAGCCAGTGACGGAGTTCAGGGTTTGTTTGTGGGTGCAGAAGTATCACTCTCAGCTCAAGGAACCCCAACTGTCCCTGGAGCTGAATTCTCCCCTCCCCCAGCCTGTTGGCACCTTCACTTGAACATCCCTGTTACCACGGTAGCAGGAGGTCTCCTCGCATGGTGTAGGTGGGCGGATCAGCGTGTGACACGATTACACTTCCAGTGGGATAATTAGACTTCCCGTCTAAGGGAAGGGGATCCCTCTTCCTCATTCTGGCATAATGAATGATAGCATGAGGCCACAGTCAAAGATTTATGTTTATGGGCAAGATAACGAACAAATATTAAATATATTTTTTTATTTATACAGTGGCTCCAAAAAAGATTGAGACACCAAAGCGTCACTTAAAATTGTTGCATGAATGTCATAGCAATATATAATGTCAAAATAAGTGGCATATATTTTAGAGAAATCTATCTCATACACCATATTCAAGCAAAAAAACATATTTTTTTTTTTAAATAAGCTTGTTAGGTTTCAAATTATAAAACAAAATTTGACTGTCATGTTGTTAGACTTTGCTAAACATGCCCAAAGTAAATTTAAAGAACAACTTAAATTGCTCAGAAAAGGTAAAGTATAATTTTTTTTGTAGATGTCATTAGCTTATACAGTATATTCTGTTTCTAAATCAATGATATTCAGACATTTGTAAGTGTGACTTATAGTACATTTTCAAAAGTGTCCAACTACTTTTTGGCATCTGTGTACAGTATATTTAACAAATCTAATGTCTTATACAAACTTATGTGCTCAACACACACATGCATGCATGCACGTACACAGGCACGCACACACACATACATACACACACACATGTTGGTGCAGCTATCCTTATGAGGATTCTCCATAGACATAATGATTTTATACTGTACGAACTATAGAGATCTATCCCCTCACCCTCACAAAAGACTTTCTGCATTTTTACATTTTCAAAAAATAAAAAAGTGATTTGAATTATGGGGACACTAGAAATATCCTCATAAACCACATTTATAGCATAAAACCCTTGTAATTACAAGTTTGTAACCTAAAAAGGAATTCCTCGTAAACCACCCAAACCCGCACACACACACAATAACACTCAAACCCACAGTATATACTTAAAGAATGGCAGACTTTCTTCCTTAAAAACGCTTAATTCGTTCATTTCTTCATCCACAGTCCAGATTTTAAGATTAAAAGATGATCTTTTAGGTTGGTTGGCTTAAGTTACCATAGCAACATGCTATGATTTCCAAACACATACCTGATTTAACTGGCATTTGATCATGAGATTGAGAATAAACATGAATATTAAAGTAAAATCTACAGCAATAAATATTGACTGAGTCATCCTTGGATAATAAACATATAAAAGAGAGGCAAACAAGAGGACGAAGAGGATATGAACAGAGGCAAAATGGCAAAGGAAATGTGTTTGTGTACCTGAGAGAAGCCCAGGTTTCTACAGCCGTTGCAGGGAGTGAGCGCCTCCCACAGGCCTGATGGACCGCAGCTCTTTTCCTCCTCTTCCAGCTCCGTGTGCAATGGGAGAATGGGCCGCTACAGCCGAGAGGAGAAATGTAGAGTTACAGACAGTCAGCAGGAGTACACACAGGCTGAGATAGATTCTGGTCTCAGACTAAGCCAACACAAGATTAAGAAAAGCGTGATGCTCTCTATTGAAAAGCCAAGGTCCAAAATGAACAGGTCCAAGCATCAAATGTGAGTGGAAATAGAGCTTTGTGACTTTTTTTTAGGAAGTGCAACTGCATATACGATAGTCTGACACTTGCTGACCTTTTTTTTACTTGCTGAGGCAACCAAATGTAAAAAATGGTGCTAAAAACAGGAAACCAATAGGAAAATAGGAAGTGTATTTATTTTTATGTTGTAAATTCAGAACTCTATATGAATAATGACTAAATGTCTAAATCATTTCGGTCAAAGAGGACAGATATACAAACAGTATACTATAAACAATCAGATTTCAACTTTTTTCTATCTGTTTCATGAATTTCACCTTAAAACTGCAGGGTTCGTACAGATTTTTAAGAGTAAAATTCAAGCACTTTTCAAGCATTTTCAAGGTACCTTGATCATCTTTTTCAAGCACCTCGAATCTTTAAATATTATCCAATTCTAAATGTTACTTGAAAAAATGCAATGAGAAAAAAGCACCCTCTGTGATTTTAAACATTGCCTAATCTATAGAAATTTCAAGAATTCCTTTAAACCATTAGACTGAAAAATTACTCTTACAATTAGAAAAAACATTTCAGAACTTCTTAAACTACATAAAATCATCCACATGCAACAATGACAGCTTTGCAGATCTTTGGCATTCTAGCTGTCAGTTTGTCCAGATACTCAGATGACATTTCACCCCACACTTCCTGTAGCACTTGCCATAGATGTGTCTGTCTTGTCGGGCACTTCTCACACACCTTACAGTCTAGCTGTCTTAGACATTTGTATTTCTTGCAATGTTTTTTTAGCATGCTCCTCATTTACAATGTTGTGAGATGCCACCTCCTTCTCTTCTGTGCCCCAGTGTCACAAGAAAGTTTTGAATTACGTGAAAATAAAGTGATTTCGTAGCACTTTGTGTTCTCAATGCACATATTAAGAAAAACGCACCGTGCACTAGTAGCAAACCAACTCAGAGTCAGAACACTCCAGAGACGGATGGAGTTTGTGTGGGCTGTTCGCTGTTTGCACAATGTTAATCCAGACTAAAAGTATATTTATTTAATGAAATTGTAGCCTTTTGGGGGGGTTTAATAAATCCCACTAGTTCATATTGCATTTTTGATTAACTCAGCCTTATATTTAACATATGTCACATTGGTGTTCTGCCCTATTTTTAAATATTCATGTGATACCACATATTGATTGTAAAATATTCCAAAGTAAATTCAATTTTTAACAAAATCTTTGTCTCAGCTTATACCTTCAGAGTGTCTTAGTGCTGATAAGTGCAAACAGCCATTGACCATTTTTTTTTGCACAATTATAAACGTATTATTTCCTTGTTTTTTGACTCTCCTCCACATTGAGAGATTTTGTCTCGATGTCCAGCCAGCAGTCATTGAAATACTCTGGCATGCTGATGGAAGCAGGAGAGTCAGGTATAATTTATTTGGGGCCAATCTACCACAGTTAAGAATAGTAATTCCATGTGTGCACAACATCAAAGCAAGATGCAGGTACTTCCACGCTGACGAAACACCACAAACATAACAACTGTATATTATCTATTTCAAATTCAAAATTATTTTAGATCGTTTAAACTGTCAACAACCTAAGCAAAAATCAAGCATTTTCACAACTTTAAAGACTCTATCCGAACCCTGAAACTGAATTGGAATCTCTTTATCAGGCCTTCATCAAATATTTTTATTGGGGTTCATATCCAATCAAGCTGTAATTTTGACATATTATACCAAAAATATGAAAATATTATGTAAATGTGTGTGTGTTTAGGATACATAATGTTTGGAATGAAATTGTCCATAGCAAGTTAAAGAAGCCAGCCTTTTTATTTCAAAAACATAACAAATTGAATTTCCATCATTGTCATTTCCACAACAGAATTCTATTAAACCCAAAACAGAATTTGAGAAGTGTTTTAGTTTCCAGAAATTCACAGGGCTAAAAGTGCCCAAAGATGACGAAACACTTGTGTATATATTTTGAGAATTTACTAATTTTGCCATTGACAGGTGTGTCCCTCCTCAGAACCGTTTTATAAAAGTTGCAAATAACTCCAACCCCTTCAGATAAGACTTGACTGTGAGTTTTTGACATGTGACTGGAATTGATCCCATTGGGCAGAGGAAGTGTTGTTGTTATTGTTTATCTGGGCTCTGCAGACTAGTGATTGATTGACCTGGCATAAACACGTTTGATAGTATTGATCAAACAAACTCTGAACGCAGTGAAACAGACCGTGATTCAGTGATCACTGTGACAGTTAACCTACCACACACCTTCAGCAAATGACCGAAAAAATCTCAACAATCCATTCCGCTATTCCAAAGAATCTCTCAATAATGCATCTAAAGCGCACTTTATCTGTCCCTTACATAAGATGAAATCCATTCCATCAGCTGGCATGTTTATACCGCAATATGATGAAGTCAAAAGCAAGATTCTGTTTGTGTTAAATAACGTCAGTGATTAAATCTGGCAAACAGAAATGGGACTGGTTTAGAGCTATAAATATGTGTTATGAGATTACATAAACTGAGAGGGATACCAGCACTGCAAATGGTGTTTGAGCCTGTCCTCTATTGGTCAGAGGGAGATACTGCATCAACAGCGAACTCCTCATTATTCTAAGCTTATTATGACCTCCTAGCATTGATAGATTTGTGTTATTGATTTCTTTTCTACGAAAATGCGAAAACATTGTCTAATTATTTTAGAGGGATTTCTTAAGGTGTAAGAAAATACAAATCCCACTTTAAATCTACAACAAGCATGCAAAACTGTTCTCAGATTCGCCAAAAAAGCCATATTCTTTCATATATTTGTTTTCAAACACACCTTGCTTATTCGAGTGAGAGTGCCGTTCCGCTCTTCATCGGACAGCTGCCCACTGCCAAAGCTTTCCATGGACTGAGAGTGAGAAGAGATGGTCTGACACAGCTCCTCAAAGGAGCAATCCTTATCACGACAGATCTTTATTTCATTCAGCAACTTGGACAATTCCCCTGTTACAGCGTCGTCTACAAACGGAAAGAGAGAGAGGATGAATGAGGAATTTGAATTCATGAATAAGGAGTTCATGTTAAAATGTAGAGGATTTGAGTGTGTGAATGTGTATCATTATACCAAGTTTTTTTTTTTTTTTTTTTTGCCTATTTGTAATATTTAAGTATTTTAATTTCATAAAAAAATTCAATGTATCATTATAACATTGTACCAAGTTCACTCCAAAAAAAAAATGTTGGCCAATTTTTAATATTTAACCATTTCAATGTCATAACAATATAAAATATTTAACTTAAATTAATACAATTTAAAATATTCATGTTTGTTTTTTACTTTTATTAAAGACTGCTCAATTCAATTGGATTTAATTTTGTAATGAAATTGAAATGCATAAAACTTAAAATATTTTTTTTTGTGTTCTGACAAAATAATTTTCATGACCATTTCAGTTGATTGTGATACATAGATGGGACACGGTTTTTTGGAAATCATTCAAATTCAGACGAATTTGACAATAAAAGCACATTTTAGAGCTGACTAGAAAAATTTATATTCATAATAAATTTCACAGCTTTTAATATTTATTTAATTTCCATGACTTTTCCAGGCCTGGACAACACAATTATAAAATTCTCAGATCTTTCCACGTCCCCCAATTCTAGGTCAAAAGCACAGCTTACTCTATATAAATGTTTATTTACATAGCTTTTGTCTTAAGACCCATTACCTCTGTAACACCTCTTATTCACTCGTTTTCTCCCCTCTCTGATTATCAATATTTATACACTGAGACAAATGTTTGTTTTCTGGCATTTGGCTCCATGGTGTGCCGATCTGTCGTTTTGTGACTAGTAAACTTTACAAAGAGTTTTACCTTTGATCAATACGAAAATGCTGCCACAGCTGGAATGAAAGTCCAGCAGTAATTAATTCCACAAAGGGAATAAGTGAGCCTATGCTGCACTGCAACAGTTAACCAACAGATGCGCTGCTGACTACATTTTGAGCTGTTATAATGAACATACACATATCGTGTAAAACATCTTCTCTGTTATGTCACTATTTGTGTTCCTCTTGTGAAAATAATAAGCAGAATCATATTAGTTTTTAATTAATAACTTCTAAAAGATTTAGGTGTGCAAATATTGAATTAAACAGAATAATGATTTGCCTGAGAAAAACAACACAACAGACACTGCGCTGTAATGCAATAACATTACAACAGGGTGGCACACTATGCAGAAAAATGCAGCATTATGAACTGAATGTGATGAATATGTACACAGAAGTGTCTTTTGTCAATTGTAAACAAAACATTTTATTTAAAAGGTTCAGATGTAGCTATTTAGCTAATTTTTTAAAATCTTTTATTTGTCTTAATTCCATCTACTCCATTCTTATAATTGTATGCCTTTTTTAGGTCTATTTGTAAAGAACAGGTTGCACTAAAAGAGTCACAGTAAATCTGATTGAGCACACAAATGCATACTTTTATGCCGTAAGGATGGTGAGGGCACAGGTGAAGGTACTGATGTGCGTGGGGTTGGTACTGGACGCTGTCGTGATAGCTCTTCTTGAAAATTCCCTTTGTCACAATCCGACATCATATAATCTAGAGAGAGAGAGAGAGAGCTATTCATTTGCGATGTAACAGAGCGAGGTCATAACAGTAGAGGGGTTCTGGAATGACCAAGAATGAATTGAATAAAGAGAGAAAAATCACAAAAACACAACACCATATGCAAATACTTGATGTATTCGTATACATGTTTGACTTCATTAAAAGCAGTCATGTTCAGGAAGCACAGTTTATTTCTTGATTATGTGTTAAATCTAGGTTGCTTGATTAGATACACGACCAGCATGGAAGCACTCAAATGTCTTGTGGATACATGAAATGAAATACTGATGTCTCCTTTCTCAAACCTTCAATGACTTCAATATTCTTCATTATCTCAACATCTTAGAACAAATTTTGCTTTCTTTACATTCCTTTTCATCTTCTGACTCTTTTTTGTTTCTCCTTCCCCTTTCTTTCAGTTATCCTCCCTTCACTCTCCTTTAAAAGCATGCACTTGGGGCAGCAGTAATTGTAGCCTCAAACAACTATACGCAGCATAAGCCACATGATCACAGTGGAAACAACATTAGTTTCAGAGTCGTGTCAAGGACTGTAGATTAAAAAAAAACACAGCAAACGTGAGATTTACGTTATTTCACACTGAGGGTACTGGAATTCTGGTTCTGAGGACCACAGAGGCTGGGAGGAGAACTTTAATGTTGCCTCTATCCTGTAGGATAAAGGGGTATTCAGAAAGAGACAGGAGTGATTTAGACTAGTGTCAAATCGAAACATGTTTGAGCAGTCAAATGAGTTCTAAACTCCCAAAAATGCATTTTCATTACCCTCAATGTATAACATTGGCTATAAAGTGGATGGAAACAACATGAGAGCTAAAACGAATTTAATTTCAGATCCAGTTAACCACATCATATTCTTTTATGAGAGTGTATTTTTTGAAAACAAGGATGCAACGTTGGATTCTCCTGGGAAGAATAAACAAACTTTAGAATCATCTATGATGTTACAATAATAGAAAGTTCCCAATTAATTTATAACACGTGTATTTAGCATGTAATAAAACTTACTACGCATTTTTTTTTATCATTACATTTTTTCCACTTACAATAGCCAAGGTTTTTGTACTCAGAACAGTCATAGTTTTGCTTTTCATGTCGATTTCCATCCTCTCTCTGACTCTTAGATTTAAACAGGACGTTGTTTGCTGTTGTACCTTTATGATTATGCATATGCAGATTTGCTGTCAGGCCAAAGTTTACATTGCTCTATCTTTTAATAAAATCCTCTTTGCAAAGTCAAGTCGATGTATTTGTATAGTGCTTTTCAAAATACACATAATTTCAAAGCAGCTATAGCACTCTCTCTCTCTCTCTCTCTCTCTCTCTCTCTCTCTCTCTCATTTAAGTATTAATTTTGTCTCACTTGCTTGAAATGCACTTAAAATGCTATTTTTCTTCTGAAGCATTCCAAACGATTTTGGATGAGAACAGACCAAAATAACTTCTTTTTAACCATAAATCTTGACATCAGCAGTCTCCTTGGCAATCATTATTTCAAGCTTGATTACTCTTCCTAGCGTCATCTAGCCCTCTGCGAATGTGTCAAGAACTAGGAAGTGTAATTGAGCTTGAAATCATGATTGTGCCTAGAGACTGCAATGGTAATATTTATAGTGAAAAAGGAGTTATATTTTGGTCTGTTCTCACCCAAAAATTATTAGATCGCTTCAGAAGGTATGGATTAAACAACTGGAGATGTATAGATTACTTTTATGCTGCCTTTGTGTACTTATTGGAGCTTCAAAGTTTTGGCCACCATTCACTTGCATTGTATGGACCAACACACTTTTACATTTGGTTCCCCTAGTCTTAAATATTTGGTTACATCCATGTATTAAAGAAAATACATTCCAATATATATATATATATATATATATATATATATATATATATATATATATATATATATATATATACATACATAAACATACATAGACTGGCGACCAAAAGGATTATTGGAATAATGTACAGATTTTGCTCTTATGGAAAGAAAGTGTCATTCAACTGATCACAATGTATAGTCAGAACATTAATAATGTGAAAAATTACTATTACAATGTGATTTTTTTTTTCATAATTTCAAAGAGTTCTAATAATATTTTAAATAAATACAAAAATAATTAATATATATATACATACAGTGGATATAAAAAGTCTACACACCCCTGTTAAAATGAGACAAAGATAAATCATGTCAGAAATTTTTCCACATTTAATGTGACCTATAATGTGAACAGTTCAATTAAAAAACAAACTGAAATCTTCATGGGGGAAAAATGAAAATGAAAACCCTTACAATAACCTGGTTGGATAAGTGCGCACACCCTCTTATAATTTGGGATGTGGCTGTGTTGAGAATTAACCAATCACATTCAAACTCATGTTAAATAGAAGTCATTACACACCTGCCATCATTTAAAGTGACTCTATTAATCACAAATAAAGTTCAGCTGTTCTAGTAGGATTTTCCTGACATTTTCTTAGTTGCATCTCAGAGCAAAAGCCATGGTCCGCAGAGAGCTTCCAAAGCATCAGAGGGATCTCATTGTTGAAAGATATCGGTCAGGTACAAAAGAATTTCTAAAGCATTAGATATACCATGGAACACAGTGAAGACAGTCATCATCAAGTGGAGAAAATATGGCACAACAGAGACATTACCAAGAACTGGACATCCCTCCAAAATTGATGAAAAGACGAGAAGAAAATTGATCAGGGAGGCTTCCAAGAGGCCTACAGCAACATTAAAGGAACTGCGGGAATTTCTGTCAAGTACTGGCTGTGTGCTACATGTGACAACAATCTCCCGTATTCTTCATATGAATGGGCTAAGGGGTAGGGTGGCAAGACGGAAGCCTTTTCTTACAAAGAAAAACATCCAAGCCTGGCTGAAGTTTGCAAAAACAAACATCAAGTCTCCCAAAAGCACGTGGGAAAATGTGTTATGGTCTGACGAAAACAAGGTTGAACTTTTTGGCCATAATTACAAAAGGTATGTTTGGCGCAAAAACAACACTGCACATCACCCAAAGAACACCACACCCACAGTGAAGCATGGTGGTGGCAGCATCATGCTTTGGGGCTGTTTCTCTTCAGCTGGAACCAGGGCCTTAGTCAGGGTGGAGGGAATTATGAACAGTTCCAAATACCAGGCAATTTTGGCACAAAACCTTCAGGCGTCCGTTAGAAAGCTGAAGATGAAGTTCACCTTTCAGCACGACAACGACCCAAAGCACACATCCAAATCAACAAAAGCATGGCTTCACCAGAAGAAGATTAAGGTTTTGGAATGGCCCAGCCAGAGCCCGGTCCTGAATCCAATTGAACATCTGTGGGGTGATCTGAAGAGGGCTGTTCACAGGAGATGTCCTCACAATCTGACAGGTTTGGAGCTTTTGCAAAGAAGAGTGGGCAAATATTGCCACGTCAAGATGTGCCATGCTAATAGACTCCTACCCAAAAAGTGCTGTAATCAAATCAAAAGGTGCTTCAACAAAGAATTAGTTTAAGGGTGTGCACACTTATGCAACCAGTTTATGGTGAGTTTTTTTATTTTTATTTTTCCCCCTCAAAGTTTTCAGTTTGTTTTTCATTAGAATTGTTCACGTTATAGGTCACATTAAAGGTGGAAAAAGTTCTGACATGATTTATCTTTGTCTCATTCTTTTACATCACAAGAACCTGGCATTTTAACATGGGTGTGTAGACTTTTTATATCCACTGTGTATATATATATATATATATATATATATATATATATATATATATATATATATATATATATATATATATATATATATATAAATTAGGGCTGTCAATTTAACACGTTAATAACGTGTGATTAATTTTACCAAAAATAACACGTTAAAAGAATTTACGCATTTAATCGCAATGCTTTCCTGAGAAATTCAAGCTTGTAGTTCCACCTGTTTACTCCAGAGGGCAGTAAGTGAAATTTCAGCTGTGTGAGCAACACACAGTTTATTACAGTGAACAAAACATTAACAACTTTTCATCGGACATGCAACACAAACGTGCATTACGTTCTTGCATTCAAAACACTTGATGGAGCGCAAATGCGAACCAAGAGATCTCAAGATGTGTTTAAAGATTGAGTATTAAACTATATTTAACTTGACACAGTGACCTAAACATTTTACTTTTATGACGCAACACACCCGAGACACGACACAAGCATGTCTGATGCAGGTCGTATGGTCATTACCTCACAAATATTTAATTACCAACAAGGTTAAGGAGGTGTCCTTTAAACTGTTACACTGTTTTTACCCGATCAATCTTTATTTAAGAAACATGCTCCCGGAAATAGATCCACTTTGCTCCTTCTGTAATGCAGTAGATGAATCCGCCCCTCACCTTTTTTGGGAATGTGTCCACGCTGTAGTATTTTGGAGAACATTTTGTTTCTTTGTACGTACCTCTATTTTAACTAGTTGTTCTATGCTTTATAAAGACGTTTTATTTGGTTTTCACAGTTTTGATAACATAAGTTAATATTTTCTGATTAATCTGTTTATTTTTCTTGCCAAGTTTTTTATACATAAGTGTAAATTTATGTCTATAAAAGCCCCTATTTACACTTTTTTTTGTAAAGACTTAAAATATTATTTAAATACTCTTTGTACCTCCAACAACTCCAAAGCATTGAAAACCATTGCACTATGTAATGAATATAATGTCTTGGCATTATTGTAAACACAGTATTATTGGTATTCACAGTGAGGTTTTTGGCTTGACTGTGTCAGGGAGCAACAATTTCTCACAAACAATAAACCGCCATTGTTCTCAATCTAACAAAAACTTCCTGAAATGAACGTTATCAATCTGCAAGAATCTGCCTTCTGAATTTCTACCAAGAACACACTCCCTCATTAGCCTGTGCACGTGTGTGAGGGTGTAAGAGTGTGCTTTCATGAGCTTAACTTGGCAAGATTTTACCTTGTATGAGAGAAGCAATTTGTTGTGATTTCTGAGATGGGTGCTCTCTCAATATCTCTATAGCAGTTCTTCCCTGGCAATCTCTGATGTTCGCATCAATCCCTGAGAGAAAGAGAGAGACATCCATTTACATTTATTGCTTTTATCCAACTATATCATAAGAGAGATTGAGAAAATAAGCTTTTGGGACATGCTACTGCACATACAACAGTTTTTCCCAGAATATAAACTTTCCACAACAATAAAACTGCAACAGTGGAGACACCACACCCTTTCCAAAAGGAAGTTCCCAAATTCCCACTTCCTGTTTCACAGCTGGCATTGACAGGGACGCTGTAAGGTCACAGATCACACAGGGAGTTTAAACAGACCATGGCCCTACAAGACATAAATAACCCTTTCTTACACACACCCACACACATGTGAAGCACACAAAACACATCTGAGAGACATACCTGAGTCGAGCAGTAGCTGAACTACATTCATCTTTCCGAAAAGTGCAGCCTCGTGGAGAGCACTCCCTTTCTCTGTCTGAGAGAAAGAAATGCAACCTTTAAGTTAATATTTTAAATGCCTCACATAAAGAAAAGAATGGCAGTTATACTCTGTGATACTTTGACTGTTGCTTCTGAAGGGAGATTAAGTTGTCTACTGGGGCGAATGGCAGAGTATTTTATAACATGCTCAAATTGTGAATTACTTAACTACACCCAATTTAGCTCTGTAAACATTTATTCAGGGTTCTACAATTAACAGCAATGGCACTGTGAATTTATGAGGCTGACTGACAGAGAGCTGGGCAGGGAAGAGATCGGGTAAATGAGAGAGAGCTTCTTGCACAGTTGAGTGTGGATATTTTAACAGACAACCACAAGACCACACTTGATACCCAATTGAATCGGCCCCCATTGGCCTACATTAGTTAAGAGGCATCCATACACCTTCAATAGCTGCAGTGCAGAGATTTTCTCCCACAATATGGATCTGGATGATGATGCTATACACATTAAACAGGAACTGCAGAGACTAATTACCGTGTTACTTACAAGCCTGCACATCATATTCCTTCATATCCCCCTAATATACAAAGGTCCTCCAGACAGAGTATTTTTTTTTTTTCTTTTACAGGGGGCTGTGACCCTAGGGGTCTGCTGAGCTACTGCAGAGGGATCCACCAATTACTGATCAATCTCAAACAAATTTTGCTGTATACCCCCAAATACAATCAGACAGGCCTTTAGCCCCATTGTACCCAAACTTTCTTTTCAAGATGGCTTATAAGAAGCAGTGGCATTGAAAAGGCTGTTAGCTCATAGCTAAAAGCAGAATAATTATATGATTTGTTTAAAGGGGACTTATTATGCTAAATTCACTTGTACATGGTGTTTGTACATAAATGTGAGTCGGCATTGTGTGTACACAACCACCCTACAATGTTAAAAGTCCACCCGCTCCTCTTTCTTATATTTCTATTAATCAAAAACAGTTTGTCAAAATGAATGGTTTTCATTTCTGCTCTAAAGTGACATCACGTTAGAGCAGGCCTCACCCACGACTGGTGACGGACTCCACCCTATTATCATAGATACTCCCCTGAGTGATCTACACACAGTCCGCAATTTTTTCTGCACTGGAGCAGATACAGTGAGAAGAATAATGTCTACATTTCGTAAGCGTCTTATGTGTTCTGATGACGAACATAAGAATCTTCAGACTCCCAGCATCAGAGCCACTGAGGACGCAGTGGACAAATTTAGTTTTTGAAGGAAATGTGCCCCAAAACATACAAAAATGTGTGTATGTTTGTGCAAATCATTTTGCACTGGATTGCTTTGTGAATGAGTGTAAATACAAAGCAGGAATTTCCCAAAATTGATTCTCAAGCATGGATCAGTATCAACTGTTTGTGTTCCAGCTTTATATCCTGAAATCGTCTTTCCGAATCGTCTTTCCGAATGTGCTTGTTAGCTGATTCCATGGATAATGCAGCTAAAGTAACCATTGTCTCTGGTTGTATTCATGGAGACCAGAGCTATGTCGGTGGCAGGGAGCAGCAGCTCATATGCATTTAAAGAGACATGCACGAAATCGGCGTGATTTTGATTCCAACCAAATAGAGGCATTTATAACATGGTATAATAAATTATCCGTGGGGTATTTTGAGCTGAAACTTCACAGACACATTCTGAGGACACCTGAGACTTATATTACATTTTGTAAAAAGGGGCATAATAAGTCTCCTTTAAACACCAATAACAAACATGCTCTACATTGTAAATTTTGTATTTTTTATTCATGAAAAACATATTTTGTGTTTATGTTGACTACTATAAATTATTGATGTTTATTTTCTATTGACCCTTAGTATTCCTAATAAGTTCACTGAGCAAATAACTCATTGAACTTCTTATTAAAAAATTGTTAACTGTATTCAGGGTCTATTTACACTTAGTCAGTTCATGCATTTTTACAGATTGGATTACTATCCAATTGAAAAAGCTCATTCCATTTACACTTGGCAACATCAATGTTTCTCCGCTAAATGGATATAAATCTGATTTGCTATTCTCGCTTTATGCAAATAAAACATAGTAGACTTCCGTGATTAAGCTAATACCGGGCAGTGAATTTAAAAGGTGCGCTTTATTATTTGATTCCAAGTGACTTTTCCCAGAGTACATGTGTCTGTGTATGGGCACGCTCTGTGTTTTTCCCCTCGGGGCTTGTCGTAGGTAAGACGCGTTATGTGTGTCTGCTGCGCTAATGTCAGTGTTTAGTTTCAGTTTCTTCAGCGATCTGCATCAAATAAATGAGGAAAAAACTTCTGTCTTATTTCTTTGTCGTTACTTACTGCGTGACTGCACCCTATGCACATTTTCGGTGACAGCTGTTATGATTAGCATTTTTCCTATGCTGACACCGCGCTGTTAGGGTGGAGCAAAGTTTATATACGTGGCTTGGACAGCCAGATGCATTTACACTTGAATGAGTTTCATCTGAAATGCATCTCAAACCACCTCCTGAAGTGGTTTGAGAGATCGGATTGCAATCTGTCTCTAATGCAAGTATATGAATCAGTAATGAATCAGAGATTAACCTTTGATGTAATACTCACTTTATTGGAAAGCTGTTAACATGTATATAAGAAAACGTGTACAAATTTGGGTGGGCTTGATTGGGTAACTTCCCCTGTTTAATTTTCCCTCCACTGATGTAAAATTAAAATGTTAAGTGCAAGTATATGAATCAGTAATGATTGTTTTATGCATGCATTAGTATGTGAATACATTTATATGCTACTCTACAAGTTAATTTAAGTTTATACATTAAAATAGTAGGGTCCCTGCTCCATCTCACCTTATCCATTTGGCCCTTGGACTAAAAACGGTTGAAGACCTTTGGTCTATGCACAACTGCGTTAGATGGGTGTCTTTACCAAATATATTATTTCTCCCTGTGTTTTGTGGCATGAGCATTGCATTTAAGGTCCCTTATGCACCCTAAAGCTGCAAGTTCATGTTCAAAACAGTTTAACTTAAACGTCTTAAAGTGTCTCAAGCATTCTGTTCCATTCAGTTGCAGTCAGTTTTGTTGTTTATGAACACAAAGATGCATCCTGCGAATGCTCCCTAAACTGGATTACCATTCTCGTACAGAATTAATCTAAAACAGCTACGTATACTTGCATAGAACCAAGACCATGAGTGTATTCAGTGCTGTTAGTCTCTCCAAACCAGAGAATAGGAGAATTCAAATGTAATGCATTCCGCCTTCAAATTTTATCACAGTATACATGCAAAACATGAGCTTGCAGCCTCTGCGATTACTTACTTGGAGAAAACACTCTCTCTCAGAACAAACATTAACCCAGATGTGAGATCCATCCTTGAAGGTAAGTCCTAGTCCAGATCACTGCCTAATCCAGAACCAGCTAAAGAGCCTGTGTTTCAAAGTTCTAAATGAGTTCAGGCCGGAGTTCGGAATATACGTGGCATTCACTTTGGAGTGCACTGTTGCATTTTACCCAGAGTTGTGAACTGGGTTTGGGATGAGCAGGGAGCATGCCCACAATGGGACAGGAAGTGGGTCCCCCTCTTTCAATGAGGACCACTTCCTGTCCGGTTTCCCATGGCGATTAGCTATTGATATCACCAGATGTAGGAAATTGATTCACTCTCATTGAACTTCCAGGAATTGAGAGGTGGCGAGCAGATTGTCTTCCTATCTCTTTCTTTTTCTGTTTTACTACAGATCAGGGTTCTCATAAGTTTTATATTGACAAGACAATAAGGATATGTCTATTCTGCCTTCAAAAACTGATCAGACAAATGCAACTTAGTATGCTGGATTTAACATTTAACTTTAAACATTAACTTTAAGCTTCGCCTTGGTACCATCCTACTTCTGTA
The DNA here is from genome assembly GCF_025860055.1 of Xyrauchen texanus. Lineage (NCBI taxonomy): Eukaryota > Metazoa > Chordata > Actinopteri > Cypriniformes > Catostomidae > Xyrauchen > Xyrauchen texanus. The sequence goes on from NC_068322.1 coordinate 14,809,704, forward strand.
TACTGCCTGCAAAGGCAGCATTTTTCAGATTATTGACATAGCCTGTTTCTCTCTTATAGGCAGTGAGAGAGAGCAAGAAAGACAGAGACGGAAACAAGAATGGGGAAACTAAGGTTTGTGAGATCAAAGCCTTCTTTCATCACAAAATCAAACATCATAGAACAATTCAAACATGCTGTCCTGCAGTACTATATCACTCACACACATAAACACAAAAACACACACATAACAAAAACGTACATCACAGAATAGTGTCTACACAAACAGCTTTGTAATTTGACTATATAAAATAAAGATTCTGTAAACTACCATAGATCAATTAAGGTTTCTGTGTCATCAGAAATTTATTCCATAATACAGGCAACCCTCCTCTGTCAGTAATGAAGATCTCTCTCTCTCTCACAAACACACACACACACACACAAGCGTAGCCTGAGGAAACCTTGTGCTGAAAACAGTGTACTTCTACTGTGTCTCACTTACTCTCAAAACTACATTAATAATGAATCTATCAAAGTCCTTAAACCATCCTCTCTCTCTCTCGCTCTCTCTCTCTCTTGCACTACATTACATGACTTCAGAGCCTGCATGAGAAAGTATGCAACATAAGTGCTTTTCCAAAACATAGTGCACAACCTATATAGGCAGCATTTTGAAAGCTTCATATGCCTCCTGGTAAGACGGCTGTTCTAAAAGGTAGATAACTTAATTGTGCTATCTCATAAGATACCTATTTGGTCAAATTATAATGTAGCATCACATGTATCCTTTGTGAAGAAGGCAATCCCAGAATGGATTGCTCAGAGAAAAAGTAAATACAAGATGGCAGACGATGCAAGAGCAATGCTGATTTTAACTAAACTTATATTGGTAACACTTTTCACTAAGGTTAAATTCATTAACATTAGTTCATGCAATAAGTATCATGAACCAACGATGAACAATATACATTATTTTGTACAGAAATTATTCATCTTTGTTACTGGAAGTTAATAAAAATATAATTTGATTATTGTTAGTTCATAGTGCATTAACTAATGTTAACATATCCCTCTTTAAATTTTAAAAATGGTCTGCACTTACATAGCACTTTTTTTAACCTTAGAGGTTACCAAAGCGCTTTACACTGTGTCCCAATCACCCATTCACACTCACACTCATACAGAGCTGCCATGCTAGGCTCTAGCCTGCCATTGGGAGCAACTTGGTGTTCAGTGTCTTGCCCAAGGATACTTCGGCATGTGGAGACATGTGGGCTGGGAATCAAACCACCAACCCTGCGATTAGCAGCCGACCCGCTCTACCACATGAGCCACAGCCGCCCCACAAAAATGCATCAATATATGATGAAATTAACAATAACCAAGATGAACAAATGTGGTAACTGTATTGTTCATTGTTGGTTCATGTTAACTAGTGTAGTTAACTAATGCTGACAAATGGAATCTTTTTGTAAAGAGTTACCCTTGTATTTCATTCAATACTGAAAAATATTAATAAAAATAGTTAAGAGTAATTAGAAATGTATTATTTTACCCAATATTTGTGTGAGTTATGTATTTTTATGCATATTAGAGCATTATGTTCTTAGCTTAGCATCATGCCAATGTCAACCGTAAAGTCTCTTGTGCAGAACAATATGTGTGTGGCACAGGGTTGCTGCCTATGCAGAGAGTTCCAAATTAGTCATATCTGAGGTTCCATTTAGATGCAAATGTAATTTTTTATTTTTATGATATACACATTTCAATTGCAAAAAATTCCATCAAATTAAATAGAGTAATATTTAAGTAAATAGAATTTTAAAAACCTAAATAGTGTCATTTTTGGCCCAGTTTTTGGAAGGTTATTCTGTTTATTAATAAAGTTTCGGAAACTGACTGATCTATGATTGGGTTCTGTTCGCTTAACCTGACACCTTCCTGCAGCGAGATATGGCCCAACAATAACTAAAGAACAGTGCATATACTGTAAATGCCAAATCACATTTGGTGAGAAAGACCCCTTAGAAGGCAGCTGCCTACATAATATAGTAGGGAAGCTCTCTAGGTTTTGGAACAGATTCAAAGGATTATAAAGGGAGAGGATATGGCAACCCACACACACACACACACACACACACACACACACACACACAGACCTGTGTGTTAACGTCCATGCCGGACTCCAGTAGCATCCGAACAGTGGTGTGATGGCCGTTTCTTGCAGCCAGATGGAGAGGTGTGTGCTTGCGCGTGTTGCAGCTCATGAGGTTTGGGTGTGCACTCAGCAGCATACCGACCACCTGCAGACGGCCATACTGGGCGGCAAGGTCCAGTGGCGTCTCCGCTCGACTGTTTCTCATGCTGGGGTCTGTCAACTCCTGCAGCAAGACACGGACCACCTCTGAGTGACCATACTGAGCTGCACAATGCAGGGCCGTCTCTTTTTCATTGTTCTGAGAAATCAGAGAAAAAACAGAGAGAGAGAGAGAGAGAGTCAAAATGTACAGTAAGCTGCTTTAATACAGATTATAATAACCCATTGTTTTAAAGGTGAAGAGTGTCATTCTTTTATATACAGTAAGTTATAAACATACTCCTATCCCAGCTTAATATACAGAGACAATTATAAGCCATTTGTAGGTTGATTTCCCTGCAGTGTATAACACTGTGACACTGTGGTGCTTTCAAAACATTGTTCTGTTTGTTTGAGTATCCCAACTAGTCCTACACAACACTGGCTCAACCAACAGCCTGATTTTGGTGAGGGACTATCTAGTGATAGTGTTCAGGAAACCTGTTTTAAAACATAATTTTTACAATTCCATTTGTTACACAAGTGGCTTAGAAATTAAACACTTCAACTAAGCACTTTGCTCATTTTGTAAATCTGTGTATTATGTCTATACACCATGTACTGTGTATATTGTTTATTCTGTGGACTACAGAATTTTCACTCATTGTTACACTTGTGTACTTTATATGGTCACAAGTCACAATAAATTGTGATCGCTTCATACAACAGTATGATTGCAGTTACTGTAACAACAAAAATATATAGTGTTGTTATAAAGCATGTCAGCAAGGCATGTCAACAAAGTACGCCATCTATGATGTTATAGAATTTTAATTACTATTGAAGATCCAAGAAAAAGAAACAAGCAATTGTCCACGCGACACCGTACATTTACAATTGTACATGACACCGCACAGACTCCCAGCATGTGGAGGCTCATACTACTCTCCGCGACCCACACACAACTTACCATGCGGCCCATTGAGAGTGAGAACCACTCTTTGCAACCACGAGGAGGTTACTCCATTTGACTCTACCCTCCCTTGCAACCAGGCCAATTTGGTGGCTTAGGAGACATGGCTGGATTCACTCTGCACACCCTAGATTCAAACTCATGACTCCAGGGGTGGTAGTCAGCGTCAATACTCGATGAGCTACCCAGGCCCCTGAGCATGAGATTTTTAAGAGATCCGTCAGTCCGTTATTATTCATATGCTGTCTGTCATATTGACACATAAAAACAAGCAAGAAACACCACTTAAACTGCACGTGGTATATCTCTTTCTCTGTGTCTGTGTGTGCATGAAAGAAGGAGAGGACAGCGCTCAAGGTGCAAATGCGAGCAAAACACTCAGACTTTAGAGCCCTGATTATTGCAAATAATTCACAAAATGTACTGTATCCTAACTGCTTAAATTAAATGGTATTCATCATTATTACCTATACTAAAAATACTAATATTTGGGGGGTTTTATACTTAAAGTTAGAGGTTTGTTTTATTCCCTAATCTTAAGTATGAGCAATAGTGCATAGCAGGTACCACTATACAAAACAATAACAAAGTGTCTGAGAACATTATGAAACTATGTATCTTCTACGGTACATCCTGTATTATGACGCCACAGCACCCTCTAATGCCTGTACTTGTGTATGTGTGTCTTTTTTAGAGGGTAGTTCCAACAAACCGAGGAAAGTGAGAAATGGGTGCATATATCTGCAGAATAAAGAAAGAAAGTGCATTTGAGCATGTCTGTCAATAATAGAGAGCGTTGCATTGAGCGGCCACTTTAACTGCAATTACTTTTTTGAAGAAAATGGGTTCTGTAATTAGCCCGACATGATTTAAAGAGATGATAAGAGACTCTCATTCCCTCAAGCACTATGAAGAAACGGAACTGACAGTGCAGATAAATATCTCTCTGTCTCTCTTCCCTGTCTTTCTGCCATGTTCTGCATATAACACCAAATAGACACACATACACACTTATATTTAGCTATCAAATGAGGACATTCTGTACACTTCCATTACTTGTATATAAAGCTAATTAAAATAACAAAAGAGTTAAACCTAACCCTACCCACAAACGATCACTTTATTTAGCATTTTTAAATAAAAATAATAATATTTCCTTTATTAGCAGGACGCTTTTCCCTCCATACTGTTCACGCCCTAATGTTTAATATCCAAGATGGTCTGTCATGATAAAACAACCTAAACCTAAAACGAGGTTAAATGAACTGTGACATAATCGTGACAACATATCTAGAATGATCAGCACTTTAAAAGGTACAAAACACATAATTAAAGTATAAAATAGATAAACAGACATAAAAAAGGGCTTGGTTGGTTGTTCACACTCACAGGATCTATTCCAATGAGAAGCCCGTTAAATTAGCCAAGCAATAAAGCAGATGTACAGACAGACAACGCAACCCATGGGAGGGCAGAGGAGGTGTGGAGAGATGCATTAGTTTTGTCTATCCTGTGCAATCCAATGCAGATTTATCTGGACTGATATTGCAGGATCAAGCTACCAAGCCTTTCAAACACAGGAAGGGGAGTTAAAATGTTATGATCTGACTGTAATGCACATGGTTTTACTTTTCTCTCTCTCTCTCTCACACACACATATTATCATCTGTACTCATTCAGCCAAGGGAGGAAGTGACCTCATCCTACTGACCTGTGCTTAAGAGAACTGGTTGAGCATGTTAACATGGTGGATCTGACACTGAGACTCATAAACACATGAAGCCATTGCTGTGTGTTTGTGTGGGAGAGTGAGTCTGAGAGAGGAATTCAGAGGGCAGTCTCTTGTAGGCTATGAGGGGCTTGAGTCAGAGAAAACGGTGCAACATTTCATCCTCCGAGCCAGAAAACAAAACATTCCTAAGTAACACAAACACTAAATTCCAACCACTTTACATATACATAAGTACCAGTACATGGTGATTTACAGTCTGTCTGTCTATCTATCTATCTATCTATCTATGTAACAATGCTGCTGGTGCTGACAAAGACGATGACGTGAAGAACCCAAGTGCAAATTTATTCCAAACGTGAAATCCAAAAAACCCTAACTATAAATGTGAAAAAGTACAAAACATGAACTTGACTTGACTATAAACAATGACTTGACCTAACATGACAATGTTACCAAACACAATACCTGACAAAGGACAATGGAAAACATGAGGGCTTAAATACATACACATACATACATATATATACACACACACACATCACAACAGCTGAACTGTATTACGTGAACTGCTGATGCAGGTGCAAGCAGGCTGCTGTGTGCGTATTAGCAGGTGCATCAGACCAACCTCACCCAACACCCCAAAAGACGTCATGTAGTTCCCCACATCCTTGAGGGGTGGAAGTGACGTAACTATCATGGGAGCTAGCATTTCTTTCTCTCATTCGGCTGGGGCCATCTAACACTATCATAAACATCAGTGAAGGTGTTCTCTCCCTTTCCTATTATTTTAGGGGGGAAAGACCCCACGGAGACCACATCCTGCTCAAAAGGGGAGGTCAACATGTGGCAATGGCAAGGCAGATGTGGGTCCGCAGACAGGGAGACTGTACCGCAGAATATACATCACAGGGGTTACCGGAGTAATCTGCACCTTTGGAGCATAAGCAAAAGGAGGTAGATCCTTCATATTTGGCTCCTAAACTATGGAATAGTCTCCCTAACACTGTTCAAGATGCAGACACACTGCCTCAGTTTAAGTCTAGACTAAAGTCTCATCTATTTAGCCAGGCATACACCTAATTTATCCTAAATTGACTCCTATACTGAGGTCACCAGAACCGGCTGGATCCAGCACCATTCCTGCTTCCTGTTGGACTCCACTGCTACGTGTCGCTGAATGATGATGACTAAATGCAGCCAGTGCCAGCCAAACATAACTTCAGTCTATTATGATGGACTTCAGAGGATGAACTGATGTCAACTCCAACCAAAAGACATGGGATACTTCATATGCCATTGTCTGAACCTTGGATTTAGGTTCCAAGGTTACCAGTTACTGAAATTACCGGCCAGGTTGAACTTCTTTTCACATCCCTGATCTCTGCCTGCATCACCTCGGTCTATTGATGGACTACGATCTTGAAATGGAATGCATAGACTAACAATTGCCAACAAAAGCCTTCATCAGCCAATTAACAAAGCAATTAATCCAGGATGTGCTTCAAAACATTGGTCATTAATCTTACAGTTCAATCAAAATCGATGTTTAAACACTGACCATTAACACTTAGTTTAATAATTTTAAACCATGACTTTAACTATACATAAGTAATATTTACATTATATTCATGATGTTAGCCAGAGGGGAACTGGCCCCCACAGTGAGTCTGGTTTCTCCCAAGGTTATTTTTCTCCATTAATCAACATCTTATGGAGTTTTGTGTTCCTTGCCACAGTCACCTTCAGCTTGCTCACTGGGGTTATTAATACAATTATAATTGAATTACTTATTTTTAAACATGATTACAATCGTATTTTATCTAATTACACAATGATGATTCATTGACATTATAGACATTACAGTTTTATCGTCTGTTAATGCCTTATCTTCTGTAAAGCTGCTTTGAAACGATGTGTTGTGAAAGGCACTATACAAATAAAATTGACTTGACTTGACTTTAAGGAGAGGGCTTTCAGCTTGACTAAATCTAGCGGCTCAAATGGGGTTCTCTAAATGCCCAAGAGGACCACGATGAGATCCCATGAGGGGAAGATGCATGGCCTGGGATGATTCAGCCTCCAGGCACCTCTGAGCAACCTGATGATCAGGTCATGTTTCCCTAGGGACTTACCATCCACTGTGTTGTGGTGTGCAGCTCTTGCGGCTACTTATACCTTCAAGGTGGAGGGAGAAAGCTGTGTCCCAGCGTGTCTGTCCCGAGGCGACTCCCCTCAAGGAATACCAGAGTGGGCAGTGGGAGGATACCCGGGAAGCAAACAGGTCTACCTGTGCTTTCCTGAATCGAATCCAAATCAGCTGGACCACCTGGGGGTGGAGTCTCCACTCTCCGCTGAGTGTTGCCAGCCGTGACAGCGCATCTGCTGTGGTGTAGAGGCTGCCCAGGATATGAGTGGCCCACAGCAAGCTCAGCCACTGCTGACTCCAGAGGAGGAGATGGCGGACGAGTTGCAACATGCAACAAAAGTGTATGGTGATTTATATATGCTACTGTCGCTGTGTTGTCGGACCGGACCAACTCATGCTTGCCCTGGATCAATGGCAATAGACTACGCAGGGCGAGTAGAACAACCAGCAACTCTAGGCAGTTGATGTGCCAAACCAGTCGCAGTTCTGACCAGGAACAGGCGGCTGCGTGCCCATTTCACACAGTGCCCCATCCCAGATTGGAGGCATCTGTGGTGAACATGACACGTCTGGACACTTGCTGTAGGGGAACTTCTGCCCGTAGAAATGCAAGGTCTGTCCAAGGGCTGAATAAATGGTGGCAGAGCGGCGTGATAGCTACGTGATCTGTGCCGCGGCACCATGCACATCTATGACTCAAATCTGAAGTCAGTGCTGAAGCGATCTCATATGCATCAACCTGAGCTCTGTGACTGTGATGGCCTTGGTCTGCTTCTTCACCACCGAGAACTGCTGGGCAAAGTCCTCAACGGTGTTGCCGAAAAGTCCTATCTGGGAGTTGAGAAAGCGGGCTTTGTCGTCGTCCCTCATCTCGACCAGATTCAGCCACAAGGGGCGTTCCTGGATCACCAAGGTGAACATCACCTGCCCAAGTGCTCGTGTTGTGACCTTTTTTCACCCGGAGGGCAAGGTCGGTCGAGCATGGCCGTGAGCAGCACCCCGAAACCCAGGAACCAATCATCAAGCCACAAGCGCTCAGGGGAGGGTGGATGGTTCCAGTCCAACACGATGCTCGTGGCGGCCCGGGCAAGCATGGCAGTCAGCTCTGCGTCAGTCTCAGACTGGGCTGGCAGACCTGAAGGTGGCAGCCCAGTCGAGCCAGTACAGCTTTAGAATAGCACAAGGAATTTAGACAAAACACAAAGAAGCATACTGTAGGCTACTACTGGACACATCTACTCATTCTGCATAATTACCATTTGCAACAATTTAGAACACCATAAATTGATAAAAATCTGTAAAGCTATCTTAGATTTCATCTTCTTTAAAAGAAGCCACCCTTTGCCTAGATTACAGCTCTGGAAACTCTGGACATTCTCTCAGATAACTTAATGAGGTGCCCAATTGGGATACTTTTTAAACAGTATTGAAGGAGTTCCCGTGTACTTGTCGGTTTCTTTTCCTTTATTATTTCGTCTAACTTTGTTCCAACATCAAAATAGTTTTATTAATATGTGAGTTTTGTAATAAAAGTCATACAGTATGTAGACACAAGTTTGATAAGCATTTTAAGTTCTAAAAGCCTTTTAAGATCATTAATTTACCCAAGTATGATCAAAGTGTTGACTGGAAGAGTAGATGGTATCTGCTTGATTAAAGCCATTAGTTCGCTGCCATTCAATTAATCGGGAGCACACCCCTTATTGGAGGATTTATAACCCATGTGTGTGTGTGTGTGTGTTTGTGTCATCATAAAAACTATGAAACACTTAGTTTTACATGATGGGACTATAAATGGCCTGTACGTACTGTAGCTGTGCAGAAATATTGGCATACCCTCTGACACCAAATATATGAATATTACATTCATATATGAGTAATTCCTCAGTCATACATATATTACACTGAGGTGTAATATGTATCGTAATCTCTCTGCCACAGGCCATGCGTGTGCGTGTGCAGGTCTGGGCCTCTGTTTCGCCGCTTTTCATTGCTTATGGCTTCTAAAGCACCGTGCATATTAATCTACAGAGACTGATGTAAAATGAGGCGAAAAAGCAACATCTTTAGCAAATGATCATGCTGTGGTATTATGAGCATGTATTTGTGTGTACCTGTTCATTAACCCTGCTGTGAGACGGTCCATGGTGAATCAGAATCTGAACAATCTCCACGTCACCTCTCCATGCTGCCAGATGCAGAGGAAAACAGCCCTTACTGTCTGCCACATTAGTGGAAGCTTCAAACTGCAACAACTTCAACACCACGTCCCTAAGAGAGAGACAGAAAGAGATAAATATTCAGAGGGGAGTATTTTTTAAACAGCCATTAATTCTTGCAATTCTGTTTCGTGCCGCCAACGGCACATAAATTCAATTGTGCACTTCAAACCATGCAAATCTTCAATGGTACTGTTTGACATCTTAAAGTTTTTTTCAGGCACTGTGTAAATGGGGTAACTGTGCACAATTAATACACAATACATAATCATAGAACTCTAATAAATTCCTCTCCCACACTGTGACTGGCCTCATTTTTACAAATGGTTAAAGCTCCAAAACCCTGATATAATCTAATTCAATCCCATCTTAAAAAAATCTGCCTTTCTCTCCATCCATTAGCACAATTTTGTAATCCTGATATGAGATGAGCTGGATTAGGGCTCTGGAATCTGAAGTAAGCTTGATGTTTAAGTAGCGCTTAAATCTACAATTCCCATGATGGGAAGGAATGAATGTCTGAGACTAGGGTTGTGCCGATCGTGATGGCTGACCAACATCACGATGTAGAGCCACCATCGTGATGCCACGCCCCCTTTTGCGAGTCTTGCTAGTGTGACTCACTAATCCTAGTCTCTTCTATAGTTAACCTAAAAACTTTGCAGGGATTGCTCTGTAAATTAAATTGAGAATATAACTAATGCATATATGCTATTTTAAATACTGTAGTTTATGCCAGAGACGTGACGTGTTAGTCTGTGAAAATACCGTGTCAGGCAGGCTACACAAATATTGATCTTGACATTGTTAGCTTCTTGTCTTTTTTTACATGTCTTACACTGTACATTTAGATTAAAATATTTTATGTTGTAGGCTACAAGAAAATAGCCTTTATTAATTAATTATTAGTAGTTGTAGTGTCTCAGATAATCTTGCTCATTGTCACATAGCTCTTGTATACACTGAAGCGGCAGTTTAAGATAAACACAGACCAGCGAATGTCAAATAACTTTTGTATGGTTAATACTTTTAAAGAAAAATTTCCTTGGCCATAAATCCATAATGTCAAATCAAATGAAAGAAACAAGGTGAATATGAATAACACACATTTATTAAAACATAGAAGAACAACACTCAGACCGAAAATCGGCATTAAACATTTCACTTATAATTAGCAGCACAATTAACTTCAGCACAGGCTACAAAATAAATTATGTTATGGAAATATTGTAAAGTGGTCATATGAACTACACAAATGAACGTTTAAAAAATAATATGCAAAATCGAATAGCTCCGCAACGGATGGCGAAAAATGCGTAAAGAAGTCTAATATCTTTCACCATAGACCATGTTTAAATTTCGATGTTTCTGGCCAGAAATACCAACATATTCACTTTATCTGGTTTTAATAAGCTGCGGATTGGAGTAACTACACTACCCGCTGTGCTGAAGACCCGCTCTGATGGAGTACTGGTAGCACATATGCACAGATATTTCCGTGCTAATCTTGCCATGAACGGAAACCTTTTGTCGTTCGTTTTCACCAAGTCAGCGGGTCCTCTTCCCCATCAATGGCCATTTCCTGCAGGTACATGGTCATTTCTGCCTCGACCTTTTGCTCATCAGTGAGTAAAATAACGAAATTATAGTTTTTAAGTGGAAAATAGTATTTATGTAAAGAGATATATTAAAATAAAAAGTGCACAACTCTTCTTAAGTGAAAGCTAAAAAAAAAAAAAATGCTTCACGTGTCGTGCAACCTACTGATAAAGCGCCGACGAGTCATTAGTTGGGTAGTAAAATAACGAAATTATATAATCCCGCCAAGCTCCCCCCGACGATATCATCGTCCATCGCGATGTTTTACTGTCAACATCGTCAACTGCCAATTTAGGGGACATCGCCCAACCCTATCTGAGACGTTTAGGTTTGAATGTGTGTAAAGCATGTTATGTGTGAGCATTTCAAAACTCAATAATTTATTCTGAACCTCAATCAGATTTCATTGTACATCCATCTTCATTGGGGCATGTCCTATGCACATCGCAGGAAATGCTGGAGCCTATCCCAGCTATCTCAGGAAACACCCTGGACAGGTGGCCAGTCCATCACAGGGCAATGCTCACTCTCACACTCACACTCACTCTCACTCTCACTCTCACACTCACACTCACACTCACACTCACTCTCACACTCACACTCACACTCACACTCACACTCACACCCACACTCACTCCCACACTCACTCCCACACTCACTCTCACTCTCACTCTCACATTCACTCTCACACTCACTCTCACCTCACCTCACTCACTCACACTCACTCTCACCTCACCTCACTCTCACTCTCCACTCGCTCACACCTCACTCTCACACTCACTCTCACCTCACTCACTCTCACTCTCACACTCACCTCACTCACTCACTCTCACACTCACTCTCACCTCACTCTCACTCACTCACACTCACTGTCACACTCACTCACACTCACTCTCACTCACTCCACTCACTCACACTCACTGTCACTCTCACTGTCACACTCACTCTCACACTCACTCTCACACTCACTCTCACACTCACTCTCACTCTCACACTCACTCTCACACTCACTCTCACACTCACTCTCACACTCACTCTCACACTCACTCTCACACTCACTGTCACACTCACTCTCACACTCACTCTCACACGCACTCTCACTCTCACTGACACACTCACACTCACACTCACACTCACTCTCACACTCACTCTCACTCTCACACTCTCACACTCACTCTCACACTCACTCTCACACTCACTCCCACACTCACTCTCACACTCACACCTATGGGCAATTTAGGGTCTCCAATTAACAACCTGTATTTTTGAACTGTGGGGGAAACTGGAGCAAATCCACGTGAACACAGGGAGAACATGCAAACTCCACACAGAAAGGCCCAGTTGAGCCAGGACTCGAACCTGAGACCTTCTTGCTTTGAGGCGACAGTGCTACCCACTGAGGGACTTTTTCATTGTGTATTCTAGGAATAAATACTAGGCTGTGAGGGAAATACTTTGAATGCATTCAATATGTTCATTCTTTTTTGTGTGTAAAAGCTGCCTTGTTTATTTGTTGTTGAACTATCTGTCTTGATGAAATGTAGATCGGACTGCACATCTGCTCCTCACAGCCTCAATTTCATTCACGTAAAATGATATAAGTTAGATTTGATAGACTAAAATCTGAGACCTCTAATCTGATTGGACAACAGTGTTTCAATATTTAGAATCACAACACTGGGACACTTAATTGTTAGTAGAGCTAAAATACACAATTGTGTCTAAATTGGCAAGTTACCCATGTACTCATAATATGAGATACATTACATCATATTCCAAGTCTTCTGAAGTTGTATGATAGGTTTTGTTGCAAAACAACAAAGCATTTTTTGCAGTGAAAAGTATTGGAATATGATGCACGAGTCACATGGACAAATTTGATGATACATTTGTGTCTTTTGTAAGTGAATCACTATCAACGGCCATTGTATTGAGAGGTTGGTTCTTGATATTCAATAAAACGTTGTGTAGCACTGAAAGCCATTTGGGTTTGTAATGACATGAGGGTGAGTAAATTTGTTTGGATGAACTATCCCTTTAAATATGGTGTCTACGCTGACAAAAGTCCATTGAGTCAATATGTAAAGGTGTGTGTGTGTGTGTGTGTGTGTGTGTGTGTGTGTGTGTGTGTGTGTGTGTGTGTGTGTGTGTGTGGGTTACCTGTGTCCATTCAGTGAAGCGTGGTGCAGAGATGTGTATCCTGAGCTGTCTACACAATTCACATTTAAGCCTCTCCACATACTGCAAATGAAAAGAAAAAATTGATCAGTCCAGGACACTGAACATGAAGGCACAAGTTCAAAACTCCTAAATATTTACAACTCTGATCTGAATCTCAAGAACGGATCTGAGAGCTGATACAGTGGAATTTGTGTAGATCATGCCTGGATTGTTATGGTAATGGAAGCATCCCCATTCTCACAATCTCCAGAGGACCTTCATTATTGTTCAGAGAATACACAAACACATATTTAATATGCAAAGCAAGTAAGTTACATAATTGCCTGCAAATAAATGACCAAACACACTGTGCTGCCAGAAAACATAGTTCGTATTTAGATTCAAGAATAGGAAGAATTTAATTTCAATCATTCAATTCAATGAAAGGGCACTGAGTTTAAACTGTGATTTTGTGCTAAATGATTGTACAGTGTTCATTTATTGATAACGCTTGATCAGCCAAGGCAAAGCATTACTTCCCAATTCAACTTTCTTTCATACAAACACACACCTAAGTTACTATCTAAATGAGGACATACCATAGACTTCTAGTATAATAACTATAGATGAACTTTAACGCTACCCTTTATAGAAAACATTTGAATTTTTAGAATAAATTATTCGCTTTCTTAATTAATTGTTTTCCCAATCGATGTAGTCTCTCATTGCCTCCAAAGGAAGGTTTTGTCTGATTTAGCTCACAAATATATGTCTCCAAACTATAGCTAAGTAAAAACATCCACATATATGAACACACACACACACACACACACACACACACACACACACACACATGCATACTTGAGAACAGCTGTTGACGTCCATAACTAGAATGTGAGCAGTCAATAGAGATGATGTCTAGACTGATATATAAACTCACTCCAGACATGCACAGATAGGAAAAATGCCACGACCCATGACATGACTCAAAACATGACCAACCAATCACAAGACAGCAGGAAGTACACACACACACACACACACACACACACACACAGTCCCATGCTGCCATAAATACAGACATTCCAATGGTCTGCAGAAACAACATTAGGCAGAGGAGTATGAGAAAACATCTTAACCTAATTCAGAGGGTAACGTCAGTGTGTGTGCGTTTATGTGTGTGAGTGAGAAACCGAGAGGGAAACAGAGTAGGGTCCTTTAAAGGAATGTCCTGGGTTCAATACAACTAAACCTCTATTATCACAGAAAATACTTTCAACTCATCAATCAGTTTGTGAAAATAAATCTGTGTACAGTACTGCAGTACTGTGCATTCTGGAGGGTTTGAAGCAGAAATTTTCTTGATTTTTGTTTAAGCAATTCTTCTTTTTTCGAGCTGTAAAGTTGTAAAAATCTTTCATTTACTGGTGGGACTACTGTTCCAGGCGGAGGAACTTTAAGCATTATGTCACTTACTGGCATCCTTACAGACACTGAGCAAAAGATACTGCATAAAAATTTACACAAAATAAGATGGAATGCGATTTTATCACGATAGTCTCATGTAAACACATATTATACTGTATGCATAATAGTGTTTTGGCTATACATTTGAAACTGTGTGTATTTTATATTATAGTGCAATGCTTTGCCCCATTGATTTCAATTGTGCATTACTGTAAACAAAATTTTTGTTAGTTTTTACAAACTGAGGAATTAGTCAAAAATACTTTGTGGTAATCTGCATTATGCAAACATGCTGTCAATAAAGCTTTAATTTAAATCAGATTAAAACTTTAGGCACACAAAATAAGTACTTGAGCACAGGCACAGAGAACAAAAATGCTGCAGCCATTCAAAATTTAAATTTTGTATAGTTTTCAATGTGAATTATCATCTTACAGATACTGTCAATCAACTACATTTACATTTATGCATTTGGCAGACGCTTTTATCCAAAGCAACTTACAGTGCCCTTACTACAGGGACAATCCCCCCGGAGCAATCTGGGGTTAAGTGTCTTGCTCAAGGACACAATGGTGGTGGCTGTGGGGCTCGAACCAGCGACCTTCTGATTAACAGTTATGTGCTTTAGCATACAGTCTACAATCTATATTATCCTGATTTAAAATGTTCACTGCACTGCCACACCAGTTGCTTGTCTATGCACGGTTTTTATGGATTTAAGCACTTTGAAGCTTTGTTGCTTGTGTTGTGTCCTGGCAGAACACTTGTGCAGCTGTCTCTTTAAAAGGAACAACAGAGAAGGTTAAAAAGCATGGAATTGAGTTAGTTAACAGCATTAGATCAAGCTGAAAAATAAGACTGCTCCTCCACAGATTAGGCAAGTATTCAGGGTATTTCCTCCTCATATTGAGCATTTACTGCATGAGAGGCTCATTCTCTGTGTTTATCAGAGGTCACAGTCTGCAGCAGTGTGTCTGTGACATGGTTGAATGAATCTCAAGTCATGGTAAAGGAACATAATAGCTCAGACATCCTGATGATTTGTGTGAGAAAGAGATTCCACATGTTCTGGGCCATTTGAATAACTAAAAAAAACATACATAAGTATCAGGTTGATACTTGATGCCATTTTCTAATCTTATGAGAATTGATTTTGAAAAAATAAAATAAAATATTGACATGAGGGCATGCTTCAACATACACAATAGGAGATGTTAAGCAAAATGACAATCTCATTTACCATCAACAGTTAATGGTGACTGAGGCTGCCAGCCCCATATATTCCACCAAACATCTTATTTGTGTTCTGTGGAAGAAAGTAAGTCATAAGTATTTGTAACAATATGAAGGTGAGAAATGAATATAGAATGTTTAATTCTTTAGTAAACTGTTCCTTTAACATCAGGATGAAACTAAAGCATAATATTATGAAGAACAAGAATAAAATTAGTTTGCATTCAAGCATCTTTTTCACACACACACACACACACACACACACACACACACACACACACACACACACACACACACACACACACACACACACATGTTGTGTTTCCATGTTTTATGGGGACTTTCCATAGACATAATGGTTTTTATACTGTACAAACTTTATATTCTATCCCCTAAACCTAACCCTACCCCTAAACCTAACCCTCACAGAAAACTTTCTGCATTTTTACATTTTCAAAAAACATAATTTAGTATGATTTATAAGCTGTTTTCCTCATGGGGACCGACAAAATGTCCCCACAAGGTCAAAAATTTCGGGTTTTACTATCCTTATGGGGACATTTGGTCCCCACAAAGTGATAAATACACGCTCACACACACACACACACACACACACACACACACACACATACACACATTAAGCACACAGAGCAAGGGAAAGCCCTGCCGTTACTGGGAGTGTATGACTCATCCTGTGTGTGTGGAGAGCACCAAGGTGCTGCACTGCATACAGTATATCAGTGTTACCCAACCTGCCACACACACACACACACACACGTGGCAATGCAGAGCTAATTGGCACAGCTACACACACTGGAATCTGAGTAGCTAGAAGCACAGGAGGGAGGGTTATTGAAGAGGAGGATATGAATAGAAGCAGAGAACGAAAGAGAGACAGAGATGCGTAAATAAGCTCCCACTGCGCATCGACACTGCTCTCCTGATACACACAAATACAAACTTCAAATATCTCACACAGATGAACAACACTTTAGTCTACACAATACTTTATGTGCCATAACATTATTACAAACAGCTGGTTGCTAAATACTGTAGTTCTGGGTGGTTGCTAGGGCATTGCTATCGTGGTTGCTAGGGTGTTCTGACAGTTAAAAGAGCCCACCTGATAATATGGCTCAGATCCCTCCAAAAATGTCTTTGGGATTTGTTTTGTATAAACTGCCAGTCTATACACAAAATAAAGTGATTTCTGGGTTATTACACTGGGTTTGTCCTTTAAAATGTACACTTTAAAATGGTTAACAGGAGTGGCCCATTGAGAACTATAGGGGGAGATCGGGGATTTTTACTCCACTGAATATTTATCAAGGGAGGCTTATTTTTTAAAGTCAGTTTCTGCATAGTCACATACTGTACCTTCAATTCTTGGCTACAAAAAAGCTATTGCACATTTTCATCAATATTGCCAATGAACACATGTTGAACACACACGTATGCTGTCACACAGGGTGAATTATAACAATAGCAGGGAACCTGCCATTAAACCAGTGCAGTAGGTATCATGTTAAAATTATGGGGTGAAGGGGAACGTGTTCTTACCACCACAACCACCAAAACAAAATCTTCTTTAAATCTATGCCAGTACTGAACAGTCTTTTACAAGCTTTTCAGCAAATTTTTTAAGTAAAACACATATGAAGCACAAAATGATTCTCGGAACTGCACACAAGAATTTCACCTACTGTTGCACTTGTGTACATGGTAGTGTGAAAATAAAGTGATTTGATTTGATTTGATTTGATATGAAGCACAAAATGATTCATGAAATAACAAAAATTGAAAGGTTAAAAAACAAAATCATATAAACATTGTTTTGGTCAACACATATTGTAATTTATAAACCATATACATGACATACAATATACTTGTGACAACATGCCCCAACCTGACTTTCAAGAATACCTTGGTCCTAGGGACACATTGAAGCCTTCCTGTAAAATCTCCCTTCATAATATAGCTGAACGAGTCCTTAAAGACTTTACACAACACATTTTTGGCAGGATTAATATTTTGGATCGAAACAATGGATTTCCTAATTTAAAAAAAAAAAAAATTGTTATCCCCTTTTCTCCTCAATTTGGCCTGCCCAATTACAACTACTTACTAGGTCCTCATGGTGGTGCGGTTACTCGCTTCAATCTGGGTGGTGGAGAAAAAGTCTCAGTTGCCTCCGCTTCTGAGACAGTCAGTACGCGCATCTTTTCATGTGGCTCATTGTGTATGAGACCGTGGAGACTCCCAGCAAGTGGGAGGCTCATGCTACCCTCCGCGATCCACGCACAACTTGCCACGCTCCCCAATGAAAGTGAAAACCACTAATCACGACCACAAGGATGTTACCTCATGTGAATACACTTCCTAGCAACCGGGCCAATTTGGTTGATTAGGAGACCTGGCTGGAGACACTCAGCAAACCCTGGAATGATTCATGAACTCCAGGGGTGGTAGTCAGCATCAATACTCACTGAGCTACCCAGGCCCCCAAAACATTAGATTTCTAATGAGCAATGTCAACACGTTTAAGGGTTTTGAACAAATTTATAACACAAGTAGATGTACATGGCAATAAATTACAATTAAATATTTGTTTTAACAATCATTGTGAGTGTGCATTATCAAAGTCTTTCTAGCAAGTCAGTCCACTGGCGGCCATCTTTGGAACATCTCGGGTGGCTATTTCCAGTCATGACAGTGCAGCTCCTATCTACTTGAATGGGGTAAGAAATCTCAAAAAAGCAGTCGGTCAAGATTACGATCAAAGAAGATATTTTAATCAGCAGTAAAATCTAACAATGCTGGTATCATAAATTGTGTTTCTTTACCTCAGATTAAGTAAAATAAATGCAATTTTCAAGGCTTGTGTAGCTATTGCACATGCGCATTCTCAAGATAATTGACAGGTGATGTCTGTTTCTAAAAGGGCCCGAGCCCGAGTCTACGGCTCCGCCTACGCCTTCCACGGCGCCACCTCCCAAGCCTTCTACGGCTCCGCCGCCGAAGTCCTCCTTGGCTCCGCCCAACACGGTTCCGCCTCCTGACCCACCCAAGGCCTTACCGCCTGAGTCTGCCACGGCTCAGCCAGCTGCTGCTCTACCCTCAGTGTCTCCCACGGCTCTGCCTGTCTCTGCTCCGCCCCCAGGGTCTCCTGCGGCCTTGCCTACGCTATTTTTTCTTTTCTGTTTCTTAGGACCGTCTGGAATCCGGTCCTTTTGAGGGGGGATTATGTTACGTTCCCATGTTGTCTGCCCCGTGTTTTCTGTTTCACTCGTCACTGATCACATTCCATGTCACGTTTTCCTTGTTGTCTGCCCCGTGTTTCACTGTCCTTGTAAAACTAAATTTCCCATCATTCCCGACCCTCACTGCCAGCACTGCGTTATCGTCCACATCTGATTGTTATTTTGTCATCATCGTGTCTGTTTATTTAAACCCCGCTGTTCCCTCCTTCCTTTGTCAATCGTTTCATGTTCATTGTTCTCGGCCCTCTATGTTGATTCACTCGTTGGCGGTTACCTTGCCTCTCGTGGATGTTTCCCAATCTGTATGTTATTTCGTGTTTTAGTTTTATTGTAGGCCTACCCTGAATGTTATTTTGTGTTTCAGCTTGTTTTTTCCCATCGTGGACTTTTTATTTCCTCCTGTATCGCATGATTCTTGTGTTTGTTTTGTTGCAATAAAGCTGCACGTAGATCTGAATCGCCCGTCTGCCTTCTCCTGCTTCCCACACATTCATAACAAATATCATCATGAAATATAATTTACATGGAATCCAAATCACAATGTAAAGCTATAAACTGTTTAAATTGTCTGGATTGGGTTATATTTACTGCATAGAAACAAGAAAGTGCTGTTTGTGTGCCTTCAATTGAACTTACAATAAAACGTAAAAAAGAGCAACGTTGTTTTTTAATCCATGGTTGAGTCATTTGCTCCAGTAATTTATGTAGCTTCATAAAAGCCTATACTCCATGATTGTGATAACTAAAATTATAGTGCATTTCACAGTATTTTCCACTGTTTCAGCATGTTACTTGCAGCAAATATAGGCTCACTCTACTTAGAGTAGTAAAAAAAGGTTCAACCAAAAACAAAATGCTATTGTCTGATGCAATAGATCACATGTCAGATTGATTGGCAGACTCTCCTTTCATTTCCACTGGGGTATAATTAAAACCAGACATGAGCAATCAATAACCACACTGTAAACTGGGGGCGGAAGAAATGTACTGATGTCATTTATTCACTTATAAGCCTACGGAGTGTTACTGGGTGTGTGTGACCTCCTTATGAAAGATCATAGACACAAACACAATCAACAAAGTCTGGCACAAATCATATTGGTAGTAATTAGAAGCCATCAGATCTTTCATATCTAACTTCAGTCTGTTCCACAACAAGCTGCTGTTTCTCAGTACAATCTGATTATAGTGAATCACTTTGATTAATGCTAGAGCAATTTGTTGTTATATACATCATCGTTACAGCAAACCTGACAAGAGTGCAATACCCATACTCACACACCCTCTGAATGCTGTTTTTCTCCAACTCACAAACAGCTAATAAATTAGATTCAGCCTATGAGGCAAGTTTCTATGTCTGTAAGTGTGCGTGTGTGAATGTGTTAAACAGACTTTGTATTCATAGTCCTGCCAAATGATTTGAGCAGAAGACGAATTTAGATTTTAACAGGCCTCCACGTAAGCTAAATTAAATCAGAGAACGAATGCCAGCACAAGACAACCATATTAAACCCTTGAGTCTACCTCAATCTTAGTCTTTCCTTGAAGGCAAAACAATGACTAAATAAATCTAGAGGTCGAAAACAAGCGCATAGTAAGAATACAAGATGTGTGTGTCTGATGGACTTGTGCTGCAGCCAAATGAGTGTGGATTTAGTATTCTGTGGTTACTTCATACTAGAGTTCTGGTCAGAATTTGACCACCACTATCCCACAATGCATGCTGCCTCCCTGACCAGCTGGTCACAAATCTGCTTCAGCTTTGACCACTGTATGTGTTTACAGAAGCTCTGTTTCAGACCTAGTTAGCTGCCTTGCTGTCTACCATCTACATAGGCAGGTTCTTTCAGCAGTCTAATTGAAATGGACCCTCATCAGTGACTGATTTGGAAGGCTCTACATAGGCAGCAACTATGCCACGCAAACAGCACTCCTCACATGAAGCGCACGGCAGACTCAACTGAAAATGATTTCCAATATAGTTACATGTTTCTACGTTAATGATGTAATGAATGGAGTGGTGGTGGAGTAGTGGGCTAAAGCACTAAACTGCTAAGCATGAATGTGGTTGGTTCGATCCCCACGGACATTGTGTCATTGAGCAAGGCCCTTAACTCCAGGTTGCTCTGGGGGGATTGTCCCTGTAAGGGCTCTGTAAGTCACTTTGGATAAAAGCGTCTGCCAAATGCATAATGTAAATATAAATAAATGATACTCTAATAAGCATAAAAACACATAGTAGTACACACAAATTTCACATGGAATAATGGAAAAATTCTATTATTTTACTTCTATTACTATTTTGCATCAATATTAATTATTTTTAAGTAAATAAAGGTATATTTATAAACATTTAAGGGTCAAGGTTATGCCCATTGTTTGTCCAGATATATTAAGTAATTCAAAAATACATAAAAAAAACATAACACATAACAATAATTACACCTCAACGATGATGAACATGCTTTCAATTTCTGTATTCAAAGACATTTTGATATATATATATATATTATTTTTCTTAAAGTCAATCAAAATGGTGTCAAACAGAGTTAAAAAATCAAAATTAAAAATTCTTTAAAACATTTTTTAGCAGAAGTTGTTTAGAATCATTTACTAGTATTTATTATAAATAAGCAGTGAAACAATTTTGTTTTATAATATTAATATTCCCCGCGACCCTGTACACAGGATAAGCGGTTGACGATGGATGGATGGATGGATAGATGAATATTAATATTCATGACTCAAAAATGCATGATATTTGTACAAAAATATTCTTACTATGAAAATTTCATTTTTTTTTTTATTATAAGTAAAGTTAAATATAGGTATATTCAAGGAGCAAGAAAAGCATTTTAACTTGATGGTTACACCACTTGACATTTTTTAAGAGTTTTTATTATTATTTGTTTGTAAAAAATGCTATAAATGTTTTTCAAATATTCATAGAACCAACATGAAAACAAATACTGAATTTCTGCAAACTTGACAAGTGCCTTTTAAATGTATCCATTTGTCAATGAGCTTGTTTACATGCACACCCATATGCTGATTATTCTCTAAAATTAGCTTATTTAAAAAATAAATCGAAAAAAATCGGCCAATGGAATAAATCCACGTTTACATGACATTTGAAATATAATTACAAACAATTAATTGTGTTATTCTCTGCTTTTGACGTCAAACCATGAAGAGGCATGCGCTCAGCACATGCGTACATTGAGCCAGGAAGAGCAGCAGTTAAGGTGTTTACATGTCACACGAAATCACCGTAATGGGCAAAAATCTATCTGTGTTAATTGGTTTATTCTTACGGCGTTAATGACCTTCCACCGGTAAAGGAATGCCATTAATTGAGTTTATATGACCACACGTGTTGTCGGCACGCTCATTGACCATTACACATCTAACTTAGAAACATATAACCATTTATCTCGACTATCTTCAGAGATATTTGCATTCTGTGCTTGCCTTCTCCGTGATGCATGTGATTTTACCAAAAGAAGGTATCTCAGAAGGCATCTTACCTTTTGGAACAGGTTTTGTGTTGGGAGCATGCCTATGACCCCTTAAAAGGTATCATAGGTAGCCATTTCAATACATTTCAGAACAGAACTATTGTGTTTGCATGAGCTCATGATTTTTATAGTCTAAATATTTAAGAATTAAACATTAAAAGCATACATTAGCATTAAACATATATCAAAGTATATATCAAGCCTAATTATTTGCTTGTGCACTCAAACAAGGTGTTAGCCATCAACACTTAGTCTGGGAGAGTGCTTTAAAGAGCCTGGCCTGACCACGTGAGATACTTATGAGATTGATTACTGGTCTGAGAGATGAAGAGGACATGCTCTCCACCTCTTCCTCTCTTTTTCTTAGTGTCCACCCTGCTGAGGATCAAACATATCATCATTGAAGAACCCAACGCTGGGGTCAAGAGATCCATCATTGCTCTTTAGTCACCTACAGTGGCCTGAAAGGCTGATTACAGAGAGTGTTCTGGGTCATCAGTCACCATAGATGGACAGTTAAGATGTGCTGACATCCTGTCTGCATAACAAAGAGCTTTTCTGACCAATTACAGGCTGACAGATATGTGCACACCTCATAAAAATAATACATTTAACACTCAAAGTAATGCAGATTAAAGACTCCTTGAACTGGCCTGACAAGTGTCATTTTCCATTCTGTGTTGACATATATCCTTTTGAAGCAGTTTGGCTGAAACATATCGAAGGGCCATGATTGGCCAGTTTCTTGTCGATATGTGTACAGGTCCTTCTCAAACAATTAGCATATTGTGATAAAGTTCATTATTTTCCATAATGTAATGATAAAAATTAAACTTTCATATATTTTAGATTCATTGCACACCAACTGAAATATTTCAGGTCTTTTATTGTTTTAATACTGATGATTTTGGCATACAGCTCATGAAAACCCAAAATTCCTATCTCAAAAAATTAGCATATTTCATCCGACCAATAAAAGAAGTGTTTTTAATACAAAAAAAGTCAACCTTCAAATAATTATGTTCAGTTATGCACTCAATACTTGGTCGGGAATCCTTTTGCAGAAATGACTGCTTCAATGCGGCGTGGCATGGAGGCAATCAGCCTGTGGCACTGCTGAGGTGTTATGGAGGCCCAGGATGCTTCGATAGCGGCCTTAAGCTCATCCAGAGTGTTGGGTCTTGCGTCTCTCAACTTTCTCTTCACAATATCCCACAGATTCTCTATGGGGTTCAGGTCAGGAGAGTTGGCAGGCCAATTGAGCACAGTAATACCATGGTCAGTAAACCATTTACCAGTGGTTTTGGCACTGTGAGCAGGTGCCAGGTCGTGCTGAAAAATGAAATCTTCATCTCCATAAAGCTTTTCAGCAGATGGAAGCATGAAGTGCTCCAAAATCTCCTGATAGCTAGCTGCATTGACCCTGCCCTTGATAAAACACAGTGGACCAACACCAGCAGCTGACATGGCACCCCAGACCATCACTGACTGTGGGTACTTGACACTGGACTTCAGGCATTTTGGCATTTCCTTCTCCCCAGTCTTCCTCCAGACTCTGGCACCTTGATTTCCGAATGACATGCAACATTTGCTTTCATCCGAAAAAAGTACTTTGGACCACTGAGCAACAGTCCAGTGCTGCTTCTCTGTAGCCCAGGTCAGGCGCTTCTGCCGCTGTTTCTGGTGCCTGTGCACAGTGGCTCTGGATGTTTCTACTCCAGACTCAGTCCACTGCTTCCGCGAGGTCCCCAAGGTCTGGAATCGGTCCTTCTCCACAATCTTCCTCAGGGTCCGGTCACCTCTTCTCATTGTGCAGCGTTTTTGCCACACTTTTTCCTTCCCACAGACTTCCCACTGAGGTGCCTTGATACAGCACTCTGGGAACAGCCTATTTGTTCAGAAATTTCTTTCTGTGTCTTACCCTCTTGCTTGAGGGTGTCAATGATGGCCTTCTGGACAGCAGTCAGGTCGGCAGTCTTACCCATGATTGCGGTTTTGAGTAATGAAACAGGCTGGGAGTTTTTAAAAGCCTCAGGAATCTTTTTGCAGGTGTTTAGAGTTAATTATTTGATTCAGATGATTAGGTTAATAGCTCGTTTAGAGACCCTTTTCATGATATGCTAATTTTTTGAGATAGGAATTTTGGGTTTTCATGAGCTGTATGCCAAAATCATCAGTATTAAAACAATAAAAGACCTGAAATATTTCAGTTGGTGTGCAATGAATCTAAAATATATGAAAGTTTAATTTTTATCATTACATTATGGAAAATAATGAACTTTATCACAATATGCTAATTTTTTGAGAAGGACCTGTATATCTATATCTGATAAAAGTTATTCATCATTTTAGTTTTAGTTTCAGTAATATTACTGAATTTACTATATAAATGTCACCTCACTGATTACATTTAAACCTTTATTATAAAGATTATTTTATTCCAATACTTCAAGAAAGAATGGCCACATTCGTACCCAAAGAGGTTTGGACTAAGCGCTGAATATCCACTAACCCTTGTACCACCCCTTCTCAATGCTAACATAAACTAAACTCCATTTTTTATTTCATAGGGCCTTAACATTGCATCAAAGCTTCTATGAGTCAAACTAATTGTATGTTAAAATTGTAGTCCATGTAAATGATAGGACGTGTGTACACAACATAAAACAGGCACAAACATGGGCATGATAACATGTCTATATACAGTATGGGCTTTGTTTTACTGTTAGCTTTTTAAATTGTACTTAAATTCTCTGAACACTAGCACACAAAGTTTAAACAAGCAACGCTTACCAAAAAAAATGTCTGTCAAAAACTGTCCAAAAAGTTAATGACATTGTATTTGGTATTTTTGTGTTAGACGGGATTATTGTGTGTTTGTGCGATGTAATAAACACCAGCAATAACGATGCTCAAAAAGGCATCCCACACTTGTGTGTGAGTATATGTGTCAATCACTATGGTAACCAGCTGACAGCAGTGTCATGATGGGATAGATGTTTGAGAGAAGGATGTTGGTAATGAGAGCAGCTGTGTAGTTTCTACACATTTTCTTTCTCCTCAGAGAACACTACTGCAATCAGCACTACACACCCATCAAATCACAAACGCACACTTGAATTTGTTTTAGATCATTAGACGTGAAGTTATGTTGCCCTGGAAGGCTGTCCTAAACCAGTGTCCTTTAAAGGTACCTTCATACATAAAATGCTGCCTTAATCGACAGTGAGAAAGCAAGGCAGCAATCTAGGTTTTCAGACACAGCCAGAGGGAGAATCTGGGAAAACAGATTGCCATGTGACTTGGAGGGTCACATGCTCTGTCAAATGGGTTCGAGTGCGAAGTTGTTCACACACAGCTGGGTGCTATTACTCATTACAAGAAAGTGTTTTAAAACACCAGTAGAGTGTTTAGCCTTCCAAGCTATCAACCAGAGTTTCCTATTAATTACCTAGTCAGTGGCGGTCTAATTTGTCCCGCCAGAGTTAACCAAATATCCAAAAGATCTCTAACGTTGTGTTTTGAGCCATTGCTTCAGCAAAGCATCTCTCATTCCCAGTCAGTCCCATCACTTTCCTTCATGTTTGACAGCAGCCAAACAAATGCTTGAAAAGCTTGTTGCAGTCACAACATATCCAAATGCACAGCTGCCATTGTATCATCTCCATAGTAAAAGTGTAAACGTCTCCGCCTCGGCTCCTCCACGTTGTGCGTTCACTATCAAAATCCTTGTCTAATCTTTCGTGGGACTGCAGACAGCACAAATACATCACAGCTAGTGTTTAATTGTTACACTGAGTGCTGCGAATGAGACACAAATATCTGCGTTTATACAAAGAATCCCTACCATTCACTTAAAATCCCCATAAGTTGTGTAGTAAAATGTGATTCGAATAGTGCTTAATAGGAATCTGAAAATGGGAATTTATGCTGAACACATATATGCTGAAAGTAAATGTTCATAAATGTTTTTAACTGATATAAAAAGGAAGATAGATAAATAGATATATGCAATATATTAGGGCTGGGCGATATGGCCAAAATTGTTATCACGATAATCTTTTTCATATTGTTCGATATCGATATTTATCACGATTGACATTTACATATTGCACTTTCTTTTTTTTATTTAAAAGCTGACGGAAGAAAAGAAGAAAAAATTATTCTAAACAGTCAAAATAGTCTCTACAAAACTGCACAGGGGGTCCAGAGACGGCCAAAGCAGTGGGGTCTGCAACTTGCATTGAACCAGGAACACAGCTAAAAAGGCAACAATAAAGGCCATTACCAGTTTAGATGTTCAAGGATATTTTTCACCTTTAAGAGAGTATTTTGTTCTTAAGCATAAAAATACACAATTTGTCATACTTTTTTCAAAACCTTTCTCAATTACATGCATCAAAAACACTCGCTAATAAGACAAGTGTCCAAATACATATTTTATGCACTATACATATAACTAGATAGATGAAGAGTAGAATTTAATGAAATCTAAAATGTTTAAAAAAAAAGAAAAGAAAGAAGAGGAATTCATTAGTTTCTAGGGCAATTTCTCATTATCTTTGGCCTTTAATTTTTTACTTTGCTGCCAACCGTCACATTTTAGCAGAAGTGTGTGTGTGTGTGTGTGTGTGTGTGTGTGTCACAACCATATGGAGTTACACAGAAGCCTTTCTGTCACAACCTGAGCAGAACCACTGAGCTCTGACAGCTTAGAAGTGAAAAGGGATGTTTATACTACAAATAAAATGCAAAAAGAAAACCGGTATAACAATGCACCAATACATGTGTCCTTGTGTAAGGACATAATTTGATGCATAACAAATATCCAGTATAGACACACAAATACACACACAGAGCACAGCGTTTTGTACTGAGAAGTGAGATCGCTGTATGTCTAAACTATTGCATCTTCTGTTGTATTATGAGGTCCAAATCGTGGGCGCTTGCTGTGGCGGTAATTACAGCTCTTTGCTCAGCTGCACCGCACACACTGCGCTGATGTCACACAACAGCCCATCTGTGGCATGCATTAGATGTGTGTGATCTGAGAACGATTCAGCTCTTATCCAGATATTAAAGTCCACTCTGCCAAATGTAATAATATACAGCAGAGTCAGTCAGTAGAGAATCCCATTTGTATGTGCTCTACTTGTCATGATAACTAACCATTAAAGTGATAGTTCACCCTAAATAAATATTCTGTCATCATTTACTCACCCTCATACTGCTCAGAACTGTAATTCGATTTTGTTTCTTCTGTGGAACATAAAATAAGTTTTTAAGCAGAATGTTGAAGCTGCTTTTTTCCATGAAAAGGAAAGCATACTGTGACCAGGGACTGCCAAGCTTAACATGAGTCATATGGACCTCTTTTATGGTGCTTTTTTGTCCTTTTTGGTGCTTGACTTCCTTGTGTACTGTTGCTGTATAGAAAAGAGCAGCTTGTACGGAGAACTAGTTGCTAAATTGTTGCTTCATGTTCCATAAAATAAAGTAATACATATGGAATGGTATGAGGGAGAGTAAATGTTGACAGAATTTTCATTCCTGAGTGAAGTTGAACTGTTCCTTTAACATGGAATCTCATCTAAGGGTCTGTTAAAAAGGCATATAGTATGTACAGTACATAAATATTAAAATAGTATATATGTACATAAATTATTAAGTATAATATTAACAAATAAATTACAAAATATTATATATATATATATACTGTATATGTTATAAAATATTGCCAGTAGTATTACATAAATAATATATAAGAAATATACACTCACCTGAAGGATTATTAGGAACACCATACTAATACTGTGTTTGACCCCCTTTCGCCTTCAGAACTGCCTTAATTCTACGTGGCATTGATTCAACAAGGTGCTGAAAGCATTTTTTAGAAATGTTGGCCCATATTGATAGGATAGCATCTTGCAGTTGATGGAGATTTGTGGGATGCACATCCAGGGCACGAAGCTCCGTTCCACCACATCCCAAAGATGCTCTATTGGGTTGAGATCTGGTGACTGTGGGGGCCATTTTAATACAGTGAACTCATTGTCATGTTCAAGAAACCAATTTGAAATGATTCGAGCTTTGTGACATGGTGCATTATCCTGCTGGAAGTAGCCATCAGAGGATGGGTACATGGTGGCCATAAAGGGATGGACATGGTCAGAAACAATGCTCAGGTAGGCTGTGACATTTAAACGATGCCCAATTGGCACTAAGGGGCCTAAAGTGTGCCAAGAAAACATCCCCCACACCATTACACCACCACCACCAGCCTGCACAGTGGTAACAAGGCATGATGGATCCATGTTCTCATTCTGTTTACGCCAAATTCTGACTCTACCATCTGAATGTCTCAACAGAAATCGAGACTCATCAGACCAGGCAACATTTTTCCAGTCTTCAACTGTCCAATTTTGGTGAGCTCTTGCAAATTGTAGCCTCTATTTCCTATTTGTAGTGGAGATGAGTGGTACCCAGTGGGGTCTTCTGCTGTTGTAGCCCATCCGCCTCAAGGTTGTGCGTGTTGTGACTTCACAAATGCTTTGCTGCATACCTCGGTTGTAACGAGTGGTTATTTCAGGCAAAGTTGCTCTTCTATCAGCTTGAATCAGTCGGCCCATTCTCCTCTGACCTCTAGCATCAACAAGGCATTTTCAGCCCACAGGACTGCCGCGATACTGGATGTTTTTCCCTTTTCACACCATTCTTTGTAAACCCTAGAAATGGTTGTGCGTGAAAATCCCAGTAACTGAGCAGATTGTGAAATACTCAGACCGGCCCGTCTGGCACCAACAACTATGCCACGCTCAAAATTGCTTAAATCACATTTCTTTCCCATTCTGACATTCAGTTTGGAGTTCAGGAGATTGTCTTGACCAGGACCACACCCCTAAATGCACTGAAGCAACTGCCATGTGATTGGTTGATTAGATAATTGCATTAATGAGAAATTGAACAGGTGTTCCTAATAATCCTTTAGGTGAGTGTATATATATATATATATATATATACAGTTGAGGTCAGAAGTTGACATACACTTAGGTTGAAGTCATTAAAACATTAACCACTCCACAGATTTAATATTTGCAAACTATAGAAGTCATTTAGGACATCTACTTTGTGCATGGCATGAGTCATTTTTCCAAAGATTGTTTACAGACAGATTGTTTCACATTTAATTGACTATATCACAATTCCAGTGGGTCAGAAGTAAACATGCACTAAGTTAACTGTGCCTTTATGCAGCTTGAAACATTCCAGAAAATTATGTCAAGCCTTCAGACATAATTCACAAATCATGTGAAAATCAAAATAAATCAGCCAAGACCTCAAAAGAATAATAATTTGTGGACCTCAACAAGTCTGGTTCTCTCGCCTGAAAGAGTAAGAGTAATATTTGGCACAATGAAATATATGGTGAACTAACACTGACTAATGGTCAAATTCATTATAATAAAACAAATGCATACTTTAAGTTAGGGAATTAATGACTTTTTTACAGCCAATTCACAAAAGGAATTATACAAATCAGGTAACAGCACAAAAATGGCCCAAAATGTATTTAAAATACATTTCTACACCATTAAAATCTCAATATAGGCCTGATAATAATGTTCTTCTCCACCATTTTCATTATAGGTTGATGAATTGTTGCTGCCATAACCACAAAAAAAGTTTACAAACATATCAATGTGTCATATCACCCATGGAAAGCCCCCTGTGGTAATAGTGCAACATGAATTGGGCCAGGCAATTAACACTGAAGAATAAGACGCAATCTATAATAAGCCTAATTTACATAAAAGGAGGCATTATTTTGACGAAAAACTGTGACAATGACTTTATTTAAATACTTCTGGCACACCAATATACCAGTGGAGTTAGCAGCTGGTTAACATGGCTGCTGTAGAGTTTCTAAAATAAAATTCATGACTTTTTAAGACCTGAACAAATCAAATTAATAAAATATCCCCATACAAAAACAAACCCACACAATCTCAAATTAAATCAAGTATCACAGACTCTAACTTAAACAGACAGGGACACACATGGCCTTAACAATGCTTATCAGTACAATAAGGTAGACTATATGCAAGTTTAATATACTCAATAAGAAATTTTTTCCACAAATATATATCAAATTAAAATTGGTTTGTGTACCATTAAATAAATAAATACAAATTAGAGGTTGACCAATTTTGGATTTCGCTGATATGATAATGTGTTGTAAAAAAAGGCAATTAATCTGCCAACAGTTTTTAAAATTGGTAGCCTATATTAAATGTTCTTAGGCTAGAAGAATTACTGAATTAATTGAATTAAATTCCACATGCAGTTTATGGTACAACCAATATAAGAATAATCAAGGAAAAAACAAAATAAATAATTAAATACAAATTTGATTCATAGTGCAGAAATGTTAACTTTAAAGGCACTTTAACTTTGAAATACACCGGAGTCCAGAGAATGTTTGCGCTTCACTGCTTCTAGCTGTTCATTTAAACAAATAAGGGATATAAAATGTGCACTCCTACAATACTCTACAGTGTATTACAATATAAACAATTAAAATAAATCATATTTCATCAACACTAAATCAACAGTTGATCTTTAGTGATAGCTTGTCATAAATTTCCAATATGACTTAATGATTGTGAAGTGCTCTGCAACAGCTGAAAACACTCACTTGGAGAAAATACAAAAGTGCCAAATTTTCACTTTGAAGGACACAGCACATGCATTTTATTTAATTAAATCAAATTCTTTTGAAGTTTGATAATCACATTGTCATATCAGGATTCCTGTCTTTCCACCTCCAAATTTAAGACGTCTTTAAATTATAATTAAGACTTTTGTTGTATCATTTAAAATATTTAAGACTTTTTATGACCTAAAATTTTGGAAAACTGAATTTAAGACTTTTGAAGGATCCGGGGGAACCCTGGTTAAACTGGATCGCAGACGTTAGCAAGACAGTTGTTTGTGCTGAAATTCTGCACTCAGAAGTACTGCAACTGTTATTAAATTCACCCAATGGTCACTGAAGCGAATTAGTGTGGACGTGGTCTATGCTTCTGTATCTGACAGTGAAAGGCTCAATGCTGATCAGTGGTGAAACATCTTTCCCAGAGGCCTTGAGTCATAAAATCACACCAGCCTTAAGTAACTTCCCTTTCCATAATATTCCAGTCCTCAAACTCCCACAGTTCCACAGTGCTTTATTCCTAAATATTATGTTGCCCCATTCTGCTCACAGAGCACTGAAAACCTTCACCTTTCTCTACCCTGTCCAATTACATTCAGATTTAAGCTGTGTGTGTGTGTGTGTGTGTGTGTGTGTGTGTGTGTGTGTGTGTGTGTGTGTGTGTGTGTGTGTGTGTGCACGCATGTATTTTAAAGCAGCAGTGACTGCAGAATCCACCTTCACTCTGAAGATAAGAAGATACAAGCTGAAAACCGGAGAGTGTGATTGAACACATTTCTTCAGGTAAATCTGCTGATGCATGCAGAGGTTGGTCTCACTCTCTCACACACATTTTGCTCGTTCTCTCTCTTTCTCTCTGATTCTCTTGGTTACACTAAATTATTTTTAAATTAAAGGGATAGTTCACCCAGTCTGAAAAATCTCACCCACATGTCATTTCAATCTAAGGATGTTAAAGATTAATCAATAATCAGTTAATCGTCATTAATAATTTGATTGATTTGATTGAGTAGACTACATGCAAATATTTTTTGGAGACCTCCAGGTACGTCAACGATTAATTTCCAAGACGATCGATAATGAAAATGTACATCCTGATTCCAAACACATATGACTTTCTTTTGAATCGCAGAATGTCTGAGCTGCTCTCTTCCACACAGTGAACGTGGATGGAGACCAGGGGCTGTAAAGCTCCAAAAAGGCCCAAAAAACATAATAAAAGTACCTTAAAAGTAGTTCATATGAAGTCACACAGTAGCTTTGTGTGAGAAAAAGACTGCAATTTAAGTTGTTATTAACCGAATATCTTGCCTTGTAAAATGCCTTGTGGTCACCATTAATTTCCATTGTGTGGAAAAGAGCAGCTTGGACATTCTGCTAAACTTCTGTAGTGTTTCACAGAAGAAAGAATGTTATACATGTTTTGAAATAAATGAGTAAATGATGACAGAATTTAATTTCTGGGTAAACCATTCCTTTCAGTGCTGGGACAAAACCAGCTTTTCAGCAGAAGAAGAGAATGGGAGTTAACTCACAAAAACAACCACAAAAATCTCAGCCACCACACAAAATCATATATTTTCACTGTCAGCATATTGCTATGTTGTGTTTCAGTATAAAACCAGATAAATGACCAAACGACAGTCAGATGCTTGTCAGAAAGACAGGCTGATGGTCAAACAATAGATACGGTAATGACAGACAGGCACATAAAATAATAGAAAATCTCATGACAGACGGACACTTTTGAGACTGATAGACCCTTCAGTGATAGACAGATACTTTTGCTTTTGCTGCATTGCACGAAGAGCACGTTATCGCAATACAACAGACATACCGACAGAGAGAGGGAGGGAGAGGGAATAAGAGAAAATGTAAAGTAGTCAGCCCAATATAGAAATAAGCCAAAGAGTCTAACAAACATTTCTTCATTCAAACATTCAAAATACTAGAAAATGTGATTGGTGTTTGCCCATGCAAAACTCACCACTAAGAGTGTTATAATGTACTTGTCAGGGTTGTTCTTCATAGACTCCCATTACTATACTGTACATTTTACTAAATATGTACTTACTTTACTATACGTTACTAACCTCAATACCTACATTTTTGCAAAATGATCGACACATGAGTCAAAAGTATCATAGAAGCACAACAAAATGACGTGGTTGCTTCAGCAATGGCATTTTTTGTGTCACATTTTCTTTTCATGAAAATATTGGTTACGTTTAGTTTTAAGGTTAAGGGTATGGAGGTTGGTTTTGTTTATTTAACAATAACAATAATGCATTAACCAAACATAATCTGTTAAGGATACAGTTAAACTCTCCTTTAGTGTCACACAGTGGAGGTTTTACCACTTTTGCAAAAATGTTACCATAGTCACGTAATGTTCCCGAGATCAGGTTGTGCTAGGCAGTTGCTTACTGGCCAGAAGAGTCAGAAGAGCCCATACCCAAGTCTCTATGGTATTCTGGTCCCTAGATATAGCTCAAGTCCCTCCTGCAGTCAAATCTCTAACCTTAAATATGAGCAATAGTAATAGTGATGCCTACCATTTAACAGAAGAGAGGTCTAAATTATAAGGTGTATTCAGTTCACACCTGTACTCAAACTATTCTGCTCTTCTCTATTTATAATGGTAAAACCTTCAGAGCATAATTATTCAACACCATTTTTGAACAGGCTTAATTGCCACCAACAAAAATGAACTTACTATAAATGTACATACGAATACTAATCTGTACTCATTTTGATTGAAGATACCATAGGCATTCCAAACAGATGTGTAATTGCTCCTGTGCATTAGCAGATTTGTTGAGTGTGAAAATCTCTCACACGCTGGCCATTTATCTCTCACACTTACATGCTACAACTAAATGATATCTTTAAACACACCACTGCCAAACAATTGCATAATTAGCCGTTCCTGAGGGACTACAGGTCTATTAGCATGCTGGCAATGGAGATATACCTCTAAAATATCCATGTAACCTAAACATGTACAAAATGAAATCTCCCACTACACAAATACACACAAACACCTAAGAGTCAAGACCCTGGTTTTACAAGACATTATGCTGCGGTTCAGTATCTGAGACACAATATAAAAATACACAGAGCAAATACACACATGAATACAGCATGAAAACTACAAACAAACTGTGATGAGGAGGAAGGCGGGGCCGAGCTGTGAGGACACACGCCTGGCACTGAATCGGGCTAATCAGCCGGAGAGGTATAAAAACGAGCCGGAGGTCCCAGTTCGAGAGAGAGAGAATGAGAGAGAGAGAGAGAGAGACACGTAGCCACTGTGTGTGTGTGTGTGTGTGTGTGTGTTTGTAGAGCGGATGAGGGTGGGGCCGGGCTGGAACAATGCACGCCCGGTCCCCAATCAGCCTGACGGTGGCGCGCGAGGGATAAAGGCGGTTTGAGAGAGAGAGAGAATTACAGGCAGCTGCTCTGTGTGTTTATGTTTGTGTGTTTTTCATTCAGTTTATTATTAAAACTATTATTTATATTGTCAAGCTGGTTCTCACCTCTCGTTTTATGTTGTTTAAATTAATTTCTGTCATTAAAGTTTACGTTGACTTTTCTGCCGGTTCCCGCCTCCTCTTTGCCCATCCCTTACTCATTTCACTGGTGCCGAAACCAGGGAAGAAGGAGGGATGTACTGTCATGAAGTCCTCGCTACTGCCATCCGCAAGGGGAGCAGCCGCGGCCTTCTGCCTGGGTACGGAGGGGTCGCTGTCAGAGGACCCGCTGTTGTCCGCCAGGAGAGGACCATGCTGTCATCTGCCAGAGGTCAGAGGAGTGGCTGAAGACCAGGCAACGGCGTGTCCGGGGACCAGCGAGCCAGTTTTCTCTCTCGCTCTCTCTCCTCTCTCTCTCTGTCACTCCGCCTCACTCTTTCCCTCTCCCATTTCCCTCCCCTTGTCTCTCCCATGTCTCTAGAAAGGCAGGGAAGAGCTGCTGGTAGGCCAGAAGGGCAACACCCCCCCCCGGAAGGGAGAGGAGTACTTCATGCTGGGGGTTTCCCCGGCCTTAGTCAGGCGACGAGGAGGAGGGCAGGGCCAGACTGTGAGGACACACGCCACGCCCTGAATCAAGCTAATCAGCCGGAAGAGGGATAAAGATGAGCAGGAGGCGCCAGTTAGAGAGAAGGAGAGGCACATGAGACTGTGTGTGTGTCTATGTGTTTTATGTTGTTTTATTTTAATTTCTGTCATTAAATTTGTTCTGGTGGTTCCTGCCTCCTCCTTGCCCATCCCTTACTTGTTACACACACCCACACACAAAGGAAACACACAGGTGCATTCATACACACACTCTCACAGTACACAGTCTAATTACAGCTTCATTAACAAGCAACTAGCCTTTTAAAGCTGTAGACAGTAAAGCTGCCCTAATGAACTCTGCCCACTCACACACACTAGCACAGAAAGGCCAAATGATGAGTCGGTTTATAGTGAGGGCTTTAGAAAAGAAAACCCTGCTGAGATGCCAAAAAGACCACTAACAGAGCACTAATATAGAGAGAGCAGATGTTGTTCACTAATACATACACTCTCTCTCAATTACACACTCATCTAGAAAAGTATAAAAAGGATGTTAAACATTATCCATTTGTTATTTGATTGTGAATTTTGACAGAAACTGATTATTCGCACTAATATAAGCACAGATGAGATAAGGCTTTTCTTAGAGGCAGCTACTGCAAATTGTTCTGAATTTTAAAGTCGTCATGTTCTCCAAGAAAATGGATGCATTTGTCCAGCTAGAAGAGGAACGGACTATCAGACCTATTCTAACATTCTCTCATATTAGAAATATATTTTCAAATTCTTTAAAGAAATTAGAATGGTGCTCGCCCATGGAATATTCGCCACCACAATGCTAAGATGATGTGCAGTTGCTTGGGCATTGTACTGACTTACTCAATTCACAAGTGTATAATCGCAAGTCTCTATAATTTTGCCTGCGTCCCTCCTTCAATGTAAGTTATAGAATTGTTTTACCAGTGTTTAACCTTGTGCGACCCTGCGTCTTCCTGTGCGGACATTGTGTTTTGTTTTCGCTATGCACTTTTCAGAATTTAATTTATTTAAACCGATTGATTTCAGTTCAGAACACTCTTGGCTGTCAATAAAGGGTTACAATTTTGATGCACCGAGTCATGTGACAAAACAACATGGTGCCGATCACAGTGAAGTTTGTCTTTGGGAGGAAAGCAATAAAACTACATCTGGTAAGAAACCTCACACTTGAGAGGACTATAGGCCTTTTTTCCCTTAGAAATCCAATATTTACTGTGCATTATCACATTGAGAATCAATGTATGCATACAAAAGCTGAAAAATTTAGCTTTCAGAAACTTTATATGGAGTTTGGATGAAAATAAGGTGCATTTCAAACTTTTCTGTGACCAGTGCATACAGAGCGCAAACTGATGGTTCAGTCATTCACTTTATAGGGAGCAAGGGAGCATCCTATAGCATTCCTAAGCAGCTAAGTGCATTCATGCCAAACAGCCATCAAAAAGTTCAGTTTCAGACTGCAGATGATGTTTGGACTACTCAACATGTTTGGCAGACATGGGACAATGGAAATCAGTTGACAGATTCAACATTTATAATGTATAATTTTATTTGAACATGGTTGGCAGTGATTGGATGATTACTTTGTATCAGAATTAATTATGCTCATTTCTGATTGATAAAATGCTTTAGCACTGGCTATCAATTGTTTATCTGACAGTGCAACAAGAGAACATTGAGATTTTGTTGATCACAGTAGAATTAATGTTTTTTTTTTTTTTCAATACACATTATTCCAAAGCAGCTTTACAGAAAATCAGCTGTTATGTATGTAACATCTTAAAAACATGAATAACCAGCAAACATAAACAATTTGATAAAAAAAGAAAACTGACTTTCTATAGCTTGGTATTATTTAAAATTTCACAACTTACTCCCTCAGTCCCCACAGGAGGACATCAAGTTTAGGAAAACTACTTTCTCACTTGCAGTTTATTAGGGGCTACAAGATACAAATCAAAATGAAATGAAAAAATGCACACAACAGTCATGCTCCGGTCGCACCAGACACACCTATATACAAACAAATGATCAAATCAGTCATCCCTATTATGTCTGCAGAGCGTTGTGTGTTATCATAAGGGGAGGAGATATTTCAATATAGAGGTTGATAACACTGAAGCAGCACCAATGATGATTTTCATACACCTCTTTTCATATGTGCACGCTCACACAGACAAAGGGGGTATTTATACTCAGTCACTTTAGCATCATCACAGTGTCATAGTCCTGTCACTCTGTCAGTCTGGGTTTTGGTCTGACAGGGCATGTGGCATTATTCGCCCATGTCTGTCTTTGTGCGAGCACGCAGTTTCGGTTATATTCCCTGCCACGTGCTCTTCAGTCTGTTGTGTTTCTTGTCTGGAGTGTGGTGTCTCCCAATCTAATTTGGTTTCGTCTGTGTCGGGACCCAGACATTCATACTCCTTGTAAGTCTGTTATTGATGTGGGTGCATCACACTTGTGTCACCTTGGCTGCATGCACTCGTGGCAATAATCTATGTCGTTCTTTGTGTCTGTCTCTCGTGACTGCACTCTTCAGTCTGGTGGGTCGCGAGCTGTCTTCATGTTGTGCTGAGGTTCATCACTTCGGTAAGGTGTCGGATGTGTGTGTGGCCGAACTCTCACACAAGTGTCCTGTCTTGTCTTGCTTGTTTATTGGTATGAGTGTATATCACCTCATTGTCTTGGTGGGGTACACTCATGCCATTTGGGATGTTTTGCCTTCTAGTGAGAACATGTGGCTTTGTTATTGTTTCTGTAATCACCATGTGTTTCTCTGTCTTCTGTCACACCCCGCCTCCTTGTTTGCTCATTATTGTTTCATTAGTAACACCTGCCCTATATTAACCCACTTGATTTCTCTCCCTATTTTAGTCTCCTCATGTGTGCTGTCAGGTGCCAGTTCGTTTCAGTCCTATATGTATTTTCTCATGTTCCTGTCAATCCTGATCCCCAAGCTGGTTCCTGGTCCGGTTGGCCCTGTTTCCCTCTGCCCCAGTCTGGATTCCCCTTAGTTCCCCTTCGGGCTTGTTTTGGTTTGTGTTTTGTAAATAAATTATTTTTGGTTCTTTACTCTGCGTT
Organism: Xyrauchen texanus; assembly: GCF_025860055.1. Classification (NCBI taxonomy): domain Eukaryota; kingdom Metazoa; phylum Chordata; class Actinopteri; order Cypriniformes; family Catostomidae; genus Xyrauchen; species Xyrauchen texanus. The sequence continues at coordinate 14,848,182 of NC_068322.1, forward strand.
TATCTCTGCAACATCCCTGACACACAGAAGTGAAATCTGTTATATTTGCAGAATAGATTGAATTAATATTTATTTTGCCCATTTATGTGGCCAAGTATAAATAGTATGTTTATACCATATGAATCTGATCAATTAAGACTCAAGTGGGAATAGGCCCAAACACATGCCACATGAACACATGTTTTGGATCTTATTTCTATGGCCAGCCCCGTGACTCAAATCCTCTTACTGTACATTATGCAAACAAAGGTCAAATGTCTTGGGCCTCTTTTGGACAATTACAAGCAACATTCATATTGATATCTTTCCATTGACTCAATCAATTATTTTCATCATTTGTTTTGGAGAATGTGGAAAAAAAGATTTTTACAAAATTTGGTTTACATGTGAAATGTCTTACAAGTAAAAATGCACAGGATCAATATGTGAAATATTAAACAATGTGGGAGATACACAGTGTCCACAATAATACAATTAAACCATGCTTAAATTGCATGAGTGTATTTGAATCAGATACTGAATTTGATTAACATTTCCTGCATGTGTTTACTCTGCTAGGACACCTGTGTGGACTAGGGATAGACATTGAGTAATTTTGTTGTCGAGTACACTAACAGAAACAAAACGAGTAATGGATTACTTGAAATTCAGATTTTTATTTAAAATTTCAATATTTGTACCTGTTTTTCTTACGAAAGAATTTGCAAAATGCATAAACAACAAAATTTTTACAACAATCACTTTAAATAATGACAGAATTCTCTTTTTGGGTGAACTATTAATTTAGCAACATCATGCATCCATAATGCCAACCAATCATTGAGTTGTAACGGCAAGATTTAGGTGAGAGAAGTGGTTAAATTGTTGCCAACAAAGGCAGGCAAAGGCACAAAAGAAAGTCAAATTGCAATATTCGAGTAGTGTTTATACTAGTGGAATATTTAAATCTGAACACGTTCTCGATTATTTGATTCCTTGTGCACAACAGCAAAGTGGAGAGTCTAGGGTCTTTACAGTAAGCATCACTAATTGGAGATAAAATTGGCTATGCAACTTTGTGGGAAGTTTTTGCAAGCTCTCTGTACCATTGTAAACACAGAGAAAAATCGTGTCCAGTTGCAGAACACCCCCAGAATATGATCAATTGTGCACCATGAAAAAGAGTTGCATTATATCACTGTGAATAAGTGCAAGGAGCAGAGTGAAGGACACTTCTCTCCCACTGTAACAAACTGAAATACACAGATCCGTAAATTAACTCGAATCTTACAAACATAAAAACACACATTTTAGTGTGTCTGTGAGTACATATATTTAATTGGTGTTTCAAGCCCTCCTAATAAAGAAATAAAAAAAAAAGTTATTTTAAAGCTATTTAAAGCCTTACTAAACAGTCCAGAAGGAGTGCTCCCAAAGCATACACACAGAACAAGTCGTTTTCCAGAGCAAGAAAATTGTGTGTTTTGTGTACCAGATGATGTCACATATAAATGTAATAAAAACATAAATCCAGTCTGCTTGCATTATCTTCTGTGGGTAAAATCCCCAATAAGAGCTGCTCGTTCCTGCTTGTTCCCCAAATCCATTCCGTCCCTTTTCTCTCTTTTACACTAGAGTTGGAGGTTCATTAAGAATTTTGTGTTGTTCTTAATGTGTTCCTTACAAAGAACATTTGAGGTCCAGAAGGCAGGGTATACAAACTTATTATGAACCTCTAGTGAGGATTCTGTAGACCGCATAAAGCATTAGCTGTAAAAGCATTTAGTTGTATAAGGAAGAACCCCCCCCCCCCCCCAGCACAAACGAACACCACAATGTCATAATTAACAGTGGGATATTTTGAACTTTCTTTAAGTCCAGACTTTTCAAAACTGAAGGTGTATCAATTAAAGAATCATGCAGAAAGCTAACTGTTAGTGGGTAACTAATAGCTTTTTACATCTTGAATGAGCGTTTAACATCTGTCTTCATTAGGGGTGGGAGAAACCAAATAGATTTTTCTGCTGTACCAGAATCTCAAAAATTCAGAATTCAATTTTATCCGTGGCAGTGCAGTGGTGTTTATTTGCAAGCTAGAGACGAAGTGAGATGTAAGAACCAAATGGTTAGACGAGCATATACTAAAGCAAAGACTTTGTTAATCAACCACATGAACATCGTTCCTGACTGAATCTACAATCTCTAAATTAATTCATAAACTCAAGCACAGTGGGCTCAATGGCTGCTGCAACTGGACTGTGCAATCGTCCCAGGTCATGAGCTGAAAGAGCCACAATCGTAGTTTTAGTAGAAAGGCAATATAATGGTATCACAAGGTTAAGTGTGGGTTTCACAAAACCATTTGCAGATCTGCTTTACAAGGCCTTTTTACTGCTTTAGCCCTGCGGGAACACACACACACATGGTCCAAACTGGAGTCACAGTGTAAAGAGCTGCAACAGAGGGAAAAAATGAGAAGATGAATTAAACTTGACAAAGAAGCAGTATGGAAACCTCCTAGTACTGCCGCTTACAGAAAACACACACATTTTTAGCTCAGAATTTGAGAATGACTCATCTGTAAAGTGATTTCAGCACACAATAGGCAAATACACCTGATATGTGTGTTCATTGAGTAGCGTTGGGTGAGTGACAGCTCAAAGGGTCAGTGGGTTTAATTAAAGACTGGATGAACAGACAGGTGCTCTTATAAAAAACTAAACACGCTCTTAATTGTCCCCATGTTTTCCCCTCTCCTTTTCAAGAAACTCCTCATTTTCATAGCTCTAGTCATGTTGTCAGCAAGTCTGTGTCCTAACCAGACACAAAGTTTAAGCCTGCGCACACTCCTTACTGAAAGACCAGCTTAACCAGGTAGCATTCCATTCCCATGCTGATCTAGGCTGGTTAGTGCCGATTAACCAAGGAGGTCTTGCTGGTTAATCTAGTTGTGGACCAGCATTGAAAACACAACATATGTTGGTGACAAAACTTCTAAGCAACGTGACTCAATTTGCAGTCAATCAGAAGATATTTGATGTTTAATGTATATTTAATGTTTTAATGAATTGCAATCCATAAACACTCTTTTAAATTCCATTGCTGTATTGAGTTGTGCCTTGTTAAGTCAGTGTAAGGCCCAAAGCTGTACTCTACACAAGTATGTGAACGTAGGCACTTCTATCTATGCAGGCTCAATTTCATTCATTGTTGCATTCCAAAACATGTCAGACGTGTCAGTGTTCAAAAAGCAACTCAAATACGTGCTGTAGTCTCAACGTCAACACAAGGGGCGTTATAGTGGACATTAGAGTGAACTCTCTGCTTCTACGGTGAGTTTTCTCTTTCAAGCCAACAATGGTCACGGCGAAACAACAGTTTGAAGAGGATATTGCTGAGCATGAAATGTATTCTATATATTTATGGCAAATTACCTGAATAATCACACATCAAGTTTAATAGCTCAGACATTTGAAGGTAACTCTATCATCCGACTTGAATGTTGAGGTTTGTTACTGCCACAGTAATACAAGAATGCGCATTAAGTATATTCAACTGGACAACGTGTTGGCAATGGGTCGACCAATCTCTCGCGTTTGCATAAGCATACATGCATAAAGTCTGTTTCTGGCTAAACGCAATGCAAGCTTTATCATTAGAGTCTTTGCATTCCGAAATGTGTCAGAAAGCAATTCATAACACAAAGCAAACAGTTTGACACGCAGGACGCTATAACGTTAAACTTTTCTATGCTCACTTTTCTCTTTCAGATCAAGGAAAGTCATGGCAGATTAACAGTTTAGTAAACAAAATAGCACACACTCCTCAGATGTCTAGCTATCTAATAAAATACTGCATGAACTAATGGCACAAATTTTTGAAGGTAACTATCATCCATTTAACTGTACACTTTAAATACAGTCAACAGGAATGGATTGGGCAACATTTAACATCTGCGTTTGCATACTTATGGTATAATGACATGATGATGATGATGATGATGACGATAACTATTTGCTGAACAACAGACCATCTTCTGCAACAATTTTTCATTGATTTATTGAATCGATTTCAGCATTTTTCTTCATTTTATGGAGGTCCCTGTATGTGTGAGGAGTCTGTAAATGAGCTTTTGAGGAGCATAAGTATTGATAAAACCTCCCTGATCATTCGCATTACATATACCACACACTTCAATAGCTCATTCACCTCCCATATTCAAGCATTCATCAGACAGAGAATGAGAGAGTGAGAGAGAAAAAGATAGAAGGGGAGAAGAGAAAAAGATAGAGGGGGAGAAGAGAAAAAGATTGGCTACAAGCCCAGAGGAAAATCCATACCACTCTGTTCCTGGGCATATAATTGGTTTCCTTTCTCACTTTCCTATTCTCTCATTCTCAATCCAACCCCCACTTTAAGGCAGAGTTTAAAACTCTAGGATTTCATATAGCAATAGTAAGTGAATTTGTTTATTTGTATGTACATGTGTGCTTGTGCTATTAACAGCATATTAACCTAGCCATTTCAAGGCCCTTTAAAAAGGCCAAATCACAGAAAACACAATTTACTGTGCTATGTACTACATACATTAATGTTCCCAATGCAAATGCACAACTCCCAAGTCTGTCCAGTCTATTAATGTAAACCAGGCCCAGTTCCCCACCCAATAATGAGCTTGGCCCTCCCTGGAAACCTCAACAGTGGGTACAGTAATAGGGGCAGTACCATGGTACAGTGATGTTGTCAAATGGTAATACCATGGTACTTTAATATATACCATGCTACTGAATGATTAATGTACCATGGTAATATGTCCAAAAAACTTTAATAAAATTTAAATAACAAATGTCCTACACAAAACTGAATTGCTGGGCCTTTGTTCTGAGGCATACCATTTGTTTTGATGAGAAACTTAAATGTAAGTACTTTTTCAGAAAAGTTTTTCCAAAACACTGTGGCTCACATGTTCACACAAGAATCTGTATTGTTTAGCACTTTAAAAAGTATTTGTGTAAACCAACATATCTTGTATGATAGTTTTAGGTTCTTTTTTAAAGGGATAGTTCACCCAAAAATGAAAATGTTCTCATAAATTACTCATGACCCTCATGATATCCCAGGTGTGTATGACTTTTTTTCATCACCAGAACACATTTGAAGAACATGTTTAAAATATTTTAGCTCAGTAGGTCCTTTAAATGCAAGTGAATTGTGAAATTTCTCCTTTGAAGCTCCAAATATCACAGACAGTCATCCATACGACACCAGTGGTTAAATTAATGTCTTCTAAAGTGTTACGATGGCTTTTGGTATGAAAAAATATGATATTTAAATACTTTATAACAATAATCCAACATGTTCTGAGAGGGTGGAGTTCAAGAGGTCTCTCTTGTGACGTATTGGCTTTGCCATGGATACAGATGTAATCTCACATTTCCTACTCGGTTGAGACATCCAGGATAAGCACACAAATGCACCATTGTGAGTAAAGAAATAGATCAATACAGATCTAAACCAAAATCAAACAAGCTACTGTACAGCGTTTCTCCGTCTCACTTGTAAACAGCGCTGTTCTTCCGGGTGTTTCAATTGTCAATTACCGCTGCAGAGCGAAAGCATGATTTAGAGTTAAAAAAAAGTACTTATTTATTTATAAAAAAGTACTTATAAATATTTATCTTTTTCACACCAAAAGTGATCGTGTTGCTTTAGAAGACCTGGTGTCATATGGATGACGTTTATTCTGACAGTCTGTGATTTTTGGATCTTCAAAAGAGAAACCTCCATTCACTTGCATTTTAAGGACATACTGAGCTAAGACATTTTTCAATTTTTCTTCAAATGTGTTCTGGTGAAGAAAGAAAGTCATGCACACCTGATATATCATGAGGGTGAGTAACTTATAAGAGAATTTTCATTTTTGGGTGAACTATCCCTTAAGCTTTAAAGTAAGCCACTGTCAACAGTCATTGTTTTGAAAAGATGGAGAGAGACATTCATTAAAATAATCTTCTTCGGTGTTCCGCAAAAGAAAGAAAGTAATACAGGTTTGGAACAACATGAGGGTGAAAAATATATGACAGAATTAAAAACATTTTGTGAACTATTAATTTATTGTGTATACAGAACTCTAAACGGGATAGAAAATTATTGGGGCTGGATTTGAACTTTATATTCCGCATAAGCACCATGGCTCAATGTGTTTGGAGCACCGAATGCACCACAGCTCCAGCTGAACAGACCAATTTCAATGACATTTCTACCGCTTTCAGTTCAACCAAAGAAAAATTGCATTTTGGTTTCAATTGACATGAGTGGCGGTCCAACAAATCAGTGTTGATTCCATGTCAAAATAAATCTGTGGTGACTCTTCTCAGACAGAAACAGGTTCTGCCTGCAATGGTATTAGCAAAGAGTGCGTGTCTGAGCTTTTTTTGACAGAGGGGCTTCTAGCAAAATCGTCCAGAATCTTGTCTGGGAATACTCTCTTAACAGCCTCCACTCCTAAAGACACACACACCCTACACTTCCAGCTGTGCCCTATTTCAGGGATCACAGCTCCGGCTCGCTGACTCAGCAGAGGTTCCCTTCTCACAACCACACATCTAGAGAAATACAAAGAGACAGATAAAAATAAAGCTAGACAGATGGAGATAAAGGGAGTTGAAGGATTATTTGCCTGTTTGGCTCCTCCTTTACATTCCATGGGTGGTTGTTATGTACTGTAATAATGTGTGCAGTTTTGTCTGTGCAGTTCAGTGTCTTACTCCCTGTTTGTGTCTGTGGGAGTGTCTGCAGGTGCCGCTGATTTGCAGATTGGCAGTTTCTGATTGAATGCCTATACAATCCTTGAGATGCCTTTTAGTTGCGAGCTGCTGTGATTTCTGGCCTGTCACACTCCTCTATGCTCCCCACCAGCCCCCAGACCAATCCCTTCGGCTCTCGAGCTGAGAGTTTGTTACATCATTGCTCTTCAGAATTTGAGTGTTTTCTGAGCTATAGCAGTTAGGTTTGACCTGCCCTGTTTATTTGATATTGTTTGCTCTGTTTCTGTTAGTAAAGTTAGGTTTGTTAAATTGTATTTTTACTTACTATTATCAGTTATCATTTTTCTTTCTAGACTTTTTTTGTATATTATTTTGGGCCAGGGGTCACCCTGAATCCCAAATACCTGCTGTGCATTTGTTCCATCTTTTAAAATATTTACTTCCAATAAAAATAAATATTGGATCCTTGTTTACTGTTGTTCTTGGTTTGATGGTTGAGCAGTGCGTAAACTTTCCTTCACTGTGTTGCATCCCACCCCAAGGTGACGTAACAGTGGTTGTGTGATGATAACATATTGAGCCGAATAAAGAACAGTTAAAGGGTTTGTGGGGGGTTTCTCTTTCTCTCATGCCATTTTTCTAGTTCAATATGGCACTAAACCTTTTTCAAATTGACCTTCAATGCACTTAAAATTCATGGGCCAGAAAAAAACACAGCTGGGAAAATTGAAATAGTCTTCATTTTCATTGTGAAATAGTTTTTCATTGTGCACTGAGGGCCATGAATATTTCACAATATTTAAAAAGTATTTTTCTCTTCTGCCACTCGACAATAAAACCCGTCAGAATTAATAATACAATTAAGAATAAAACTTCGCAAACACAACTTAGCACTGTCTACAATGGAGGCTCAAATATGAATTTTCATATTTGTACTGGTTTTGGGATGTATGTGTGTTCTTTCTGTTATCAAATTTGCCACATTAATGTGTGGATGTACAGCATTTACATGGTCATTATGATCTGTCACTCAGTAACACAGACACTTTTCTTTGCCTACTCTCATCTACCACTGCAAAAGCAGCTATATGGATGGAGACTGTATTACCAGAGAAACACATTAACACGGACCCAACACACACAAGGCTAACAACAAGGCCCTGCTAGCACAAGCACACCCACAAATGTGTGTTTTAGACAGATTCTTGGTTTGGAATAGCATACTCTTACTATTTATGCAGTATAGTACAGGCTTGTATGTAAAATGTATACTGAATGCAAAGTCCTGTATGCATAGCTTATTACCAATGCAGGTGACCTACTATGTTTGCAAAAATAAGCAATATAGAGCATGGAATACTGTATCTCACAAAGAAAGAGGCTCAGGATTGAGGGGGCATTTAGGACATTTTGGCCAATGTGATGAATTTACCAAAATAATATCCATACTTCCATAGCAATTTTTAACATCCCTTTAAATGGAATATTTCACCAAAATGAAATTCTTTCATAATTACCTTGCCGTATTGTCACAAAAAAAAAAAAAAATGTTTTTGATAAATACAAATAAAAAGTCCTCACACAGCATTTTAACCATATAATAAAAGTGAATAGTGACTCTCGGCTGAAAACTAAAACAAAAAGGACAAAAAAACAAAACAAAACAAAAAACACATAAAAGTAATAAATGCGACTAGTGTAATATATTCCGCACCTTCCGAAAGCCATAAAATCACTTACATTTCAGATTTTATTGCCTCTAACTTCATTGATAAGCTGTTTCAAGTGCTTCATGATGCTTTTATTATTATTATTATTATGTATGTTGTTGTTGTTGTTGTTGTTACAATTCACTTTCATTGTATGGCAAAAATCATTTACTTTTTGTGTTCCACAGAAGTAATTTGGGTTTGGAGTAAATAATGACAGAATTTTTATTTTTGGCCTAGTACAGTTTGAAACATTTATCACTGCATAATGCATTCAGCTTCACATCCTACTTTTCAAATAGTAGTCAGTATACAGTGTGTATTGTGCAGTATTCTGTAAGCAACATGCCATTATTACATTCCGAACCAGAAAGATTGAGATTCAGATTATGTGTGTGTGTGTGTGTGTGTGTGTGTGTGTGTGTGTGTGTGTGTGTCTCGTTGAGAAGGCTCATTTGTTTCTAATGTGCTGAGAGAGATGTGTGTTCTGTGCTCTGTATTTTCCCAGTGAAGGAGTCCCCCCACTCACACACACACACACACACACACACACACACTAATGAATGAAGAGGGGCACTACTAACCACTAATGTGTGTGTATGTGTGCTTGCTTGATGCATGCATGGATGTGCATATTGATGCAAATGTCATATGTCAAATAAATATTTAAAATATTCAGTGCTCACAGGGTCATAATGCAGCCACGGTTAAATTCTGCTCATTAAAAGAGTAAATAATTATGATTTACTGTGATTACAGTAAATAATCACAACCAACTAGACCAATCATACGTCAGCATCAATACGTTACTCCCATACAAATTTCTGAAACACAATCTGCCAAAACAAAGTAGTGTAAAAATAAAACCGAGGAAAAACAGCAATTTATTGCACTCACAAATCACAAACAACATTCAGAGTTTCCCAGGAGTCTATTTTCCCCTATGGGTCATCACTAACTCGCAATAGCAGCAGCTATGACCTTGGAGTGAATGGCAGTCTATAGAAACACTCAGACACAGCGGCAGGGATTTAAACAGTCAATGTTCTGTGCAAAACTTCTTTGTGTGTCTCAAAGGACACAAAACATGTTTTCCAGGTTAAGGCATTTTCATACCAATGTGAACGTTCGACGCGATTTCTAGCCATGATTAAAACATTTTTTATGGTAACAATTGATTCTTAACGAGCCTTTCACATCTGGAACGAATTTCATGCCGAATCACGCACCGACAAAGTGAAGCTTTTTTTTACAGTGAGTGCATATAATTTTTTTTCTTCGCCCGGCAAAGAAACGCCCCGACCAATAGAATTTGAGCAGTGAATCACGTGTCAGAAGCTGCTGCAGTTCCCAAAACCAGCTGAACAGGTGGCGCTAAAGCACAGAAAGTTGTTTTGACCACCGACATTAAACGCTGAAGTAGTGAGGACATGTGCTTCATTTGCATCAAATGCCTTATAAACAGAAAAATAAATTATCCTATGGGCAGTGGTGGGTAGTAATGGATTACATGTAATCTGGGTTACGTTATCAGATTACATAATCTGTACATGTAATTGTATTACATTACATTTAATAGTCGTAATCGGACTACAGTTACTTTTTATTACATGATTACATATTAACAAGGTAATGGCAGTAAATTGTTAATGATCATCCTACTTGTTCTCTTTTTTCAATCTTTTAAATTTTTCATTCTAAATCAGCACACCGCTGACATAAATCAGAGTGTTTTTGGAAGAGAGGGGGAGGGTTGACACCAATAGCTTGCAGCTTACACACTGAACTTAATTGCTTTAAAGGATCTAATGGATGCCTTCTCTAAGGGTCCTGTGCCGTAGGTACACAATAGATCAACTGCAAAATGTGCAGCAATGATCCCGACGTGCTGCAGGAACTGCGCTCAGCGACGCAATCAGCGCAGTCACTCGGGCAGGCGATGGCCACACTTGTGGTTCAGGAACGTCATCTGTGGCTGAACTTGGTGGAGATGCGCAAGAAGGACAAGACACACTTCCTCGACGCCCCTGTCTCAAAGTTCGGCCTCTTCAGCGACACCGTCGAGGACTTCGCCCAGCAGTTCTCCGCGGTGAAAAAGCAGAAAGAGGCCATTTCACACATCCGCCGCAAACCTGCTCGCCGAGGGTGTCCTCCTGCGGCTAAGAAACGCGCAGCTCCACCTCAACCAGGGCCCAGCTCTCAGCCCCTGCATTGAGCACCCTGCAGGAAGCGCAAGGACCCCCTCGAGGACCCTGAGACGATCGACCCAGAGACCAAGAAGTTCGCTCCAGAGCTGTTAAGCAGACCATTCCATCCCCCGGTGGAGGGCTGGGAGGAGAATCCTTGTTTGAATTTATTTAAAAAGAGCTTATTCCTTTGTCTCTGGGTCAACTGGCCCGCAAATGCCGTTCTCACGGCACTCTGCCGCCACACCTCAACAGTCCCGGCATGCTGGAAGCGGACCCCCCGCCTTCAGCCCCACGACTGTTCCCTGGACGGCCGGCCGGTTCTGACAAGTCTAGAGGACACCTCACTAACCCGCCCCCTGCCGGTTGTGCGGAGCAAGGTAAGTGCTTCAATTCTTTTCTCAGCACCAGATCCTCGGGATGCACCTTTGCCTCCTGACTGGGTACTACCTGCTCCTCCCCGCTGAGAGGCCCCACCAGGAACATAAAAAATGATCGCCCCGTTAGTGCCCCTAGCACTGAGCTTGGATGCGTGGCTTTCACTTCCCAACCAGTCACGCTGGCTGGCCAGGACCATCCGACTCGGTTACGCGATTCAGTTTGCCAGGCCCCCCCCCCTTCGAGGTGTCTGCTTTACCGCAGTACACGGTGAACATGCCAAATCCCTGCGCATGGAAATCGCGACCCACTTTCTCAAAGACAAGATAGAGCCTGTCCCTCTAACCGAGATGAAGAAGGGTTTCTACAGCCCTTACTTCATCGTACCCAAGAAAGGTGGAGGCTTATGACCGATCTTGGACATGCGAGTTTTCAACCGGGCTTTGCACAAACTCCCATTCAAAATGCTCATGTGTCCGGCATCTAGATTGGTTCGCAGCGTTAGACCTGAAGGACACATACTTCCACGTCTCAATATTGCCACGACATCGACCCTTTCTACGGTTCGCGTTCGACGGTCAGGCGTATCAGTACAAGGTCCTCCCCTTCGGCATGTCCTTGTACCCTCGCGTCTTTACGAAGGTCGCAGAGGCAGCCCTTGACCCGCTCCGAGAAGCCAGCATCCGCATACTCAACTACCTCGACGACTGGCTCATCCTGGCTCACTCCCGAGAGTTACTATGTGCCCACAGGGACCAGGTGCTCAGGCACCTCAGCCGCTTAGGGCTTCAGGTCAACTGGTAAAAGAGCAAGCTCACCCCAGTTCAGAGCATCTCTTTTCTCGTCTGCTTTGGTGGACAACAGAAAGGGAATGCTGTCTCCAAACAGAGGCTCTCCCACTGGGTGGTGGACGCAATTTCATTGGCCTATCGCACCCAGGCCGTACCTGGGTAAGACCCCCTTCCCCGATGCGTGCAAGGGCTGTAAATGACACAATAACAACTTTTACCATTACACGGAGGAACAGAGAAAGGGAGAGAGACATCTGCAGTTACTAAATATCTCAACACATCATCTACATTGTAAATTCCTCTATGCATACTTTCCTAACATTCTGCCCCACTCTACAGTACATTGCCCAATCATTGAGTCACACAAATTATGTGTCAACTCATCTAGAAGTAAAAAGCATCATGGGATATTGCATTAACCCTGGCCTGTCATTCTACACACAACACATCAGCATCAGGAGTACATACTTTATTTGTGCACAAACACTAGACAATGACCAAGGCTGCATACTGTACACAGGACAAGCTCTGAAACGGTGGTATATCCGTTCAAATAAATTACTTTGCAACTTCAGGCCACACACACATACACAGAGAATATGAGCTGCAACTAATGTGAAACTTGATGCTGATTGGGTTAAGGCAGTAAGCTGCTGTTAACTCACCTTTAACTGGATTTGACTCATAGACTGAGACATACTTCTGTCAGACTAGTGTCCAACCCACTTCATCACTGACACAAGAGAAAGAATGAATGTAGCGAAAATGGTCAAGAACATGTTTAGGTCATATTTTACCCCAAAATCAAAAGTAAAAAAATACATACAGTATATTTTTGCATTAAAAAAAATTAAGCCTATCTTTAGGACTGTTATTTATTTAACTATTTATTTTTGCATTATTTTTGCATAATGTTTTTAATAACATTATTAATCAAATTGAGCACATCCACCCCCAATTCTCAGTTTTAAAATGCCAAAATAATGACAATTTATTATTTAAATTGTAAAGTACATTTGAGAAGAAATTATACATCTTGGGAGTATTGTACAGAATTTATTGTAGGCTAAATTAAATGTATAATTAAAAAAACATTGGGTCTGTAAAAATTTATTTGCATTACCATATTTCATAGGCATAATTTTATTATGCAAAATATAATAATTTGTTTATTCTTATGATTTTGGGGTGAAATTTCCTTATGAGGTTTACACACTGATTTACATCAGTGGATTTACCCCAAAATGAGTGTGATAAATAATATGTTTATCAGAAAAGATAGATAGACATCGTAACAGAAATGAGCAATTGAGTTCTCTTGGCACCCCTTTTCCTTCTCTGCTGTTTGGCAGGCATGTTGACAAGCCTCTAATGAGACTGTAAGATGAGTCTTAGGTTTGATTGAGAGAGAGAGAGAGAGAGAGAGAGGCTGATCAATACTACAATGAAGGCCCTGCTACCAGTGGTATACATGAGCTGAAGAGAGATTGAGAGAGGAAAGAAAGAGTGGAAGTAAGAGAAAGATGGAAAGATAAGGTGGGGAGATTTGTAAAAGATACAATACTATCGGTCTACAAAGTTACTAGGTTTTTAGTGTGGATTGATTTAGTAGGTACTGCAATTTTTACACTTTTATTCCTCTGAGCATAGTTGAGCAAAACTCATAAGCCTCTTTTTCACCATTGGGCCAACAGGTTCTTGTTGTGAAACCATGCCGTGTGAAAGGTTTACCATTATTTGCTGAGAGGTTGTGCATTGCACTGAACAAGAACACACAGAAAGGTCAAATTTCCCAGATTAGCTAAAAAGGACATGTATTAACAAAATATTATATATTGAGTAATACATTGATAACATATTACTTTTAATGTACTAATGGTTAAACCATCATCATGAAATCATGAAGATACACCAAACATACACAATTTTTTATAAAACGTTATTAACCTCACCTTAGCGAACTTTGCCAGCTACCTATGAACAAATGAGTTACCTTGGCGTTGGCAAATTGACAATCGTCATTCACCACATTCTAAAGCTTTTCTCCCGGCATGGTTGAGCACAGTTAAATGGTCATCTAATGCATAGTTACTGTGTTTTGCCTTCACAAGGCAGCATAGCATGATATTGTTTTTATATAAAAATAATCATAATTACTACAGACTAATCCCAGCCCACACCCTAACCCTAAAATACATATTTATTTAAAACAACGTCAAGAACACGTTATTTAAATTTAGCTCATTTGGAGGGAACTTCAGCTAATTGTGCATTTCCACACACACCAGCGGAATGGTCAAAGTCCAGCGATTCCCACCTACTTTCCCGCAACCAAAACATCCTTACATAAAACTGTGAGCTTGTTAATAAGTTCCTGTGATTTGGAAAAGTCAGACATGCCAGGTATGTATGTTACACTCTGAAGAGATCATGGGCGTGCAGCTCACAGTAGACTTTTAAAATCTCCATGAAACAAGCTAATCCAGTGGTCACATTATTGGTCACGTGATTGAGAACTTTCCAGGGGGATGCCGTGCTATCAGCACCCGCATGACAGGAGAATGCTCATCTAAACAGTGCAGTGAAGGCCATTCATCAACACAGAAAACAGTGAACCATAAGCTGCAAATTTAAAGGATGAAGGCCTGAGAGGTTGATTTATGGCAGCTTTTTAACCAAAAGGCAAGTGTGCTCAGAGGAGTAGAACAATCTCTGCCAGGAGCATTAGAGAAAGCCTAAACTAATCAAAGGCCGACCTAGTGCAGATGGGTTCCCTTCACAGAGCTGTTAGCCTCAACAAATCTAGCTAGAGCAAGAGGTGAAAAGGCTAATCTAAAAACAAGGAATAAGGGGTTTTAACCTGAAAGAGGGTGGTCTGCCCTGAAAAATGGCAAGAGTTTTCAGAAACTGCAAGTTCCAGTGAGATTGGCTGGCTGCTATGCAATTTCCGGGAGTCAGGGTGCAAAGGTTTTTACCAGTCTGCAAATAAATAAAGTTGCATTTAGAAGGTACTGGGTGGATACAATGAGCAGTTTTGAGCACAACAGAATCTCTGACCACAGAACCTACACACAGTTTTAGCTAATTTCATTGTACACTTCCACGTCATAATTTTCATGAGCTATCACTACATTGCTTACTGGGCAATCAATGAGGTTTAATCAATTTCAGATTTACCCACTCCAAAACATCACATAAAAAGTAAAGTATAGTGTAAATATTTATTGCATTTTGCCCAGCAATACTGCAAGCATTAAGTCTGGTCCACTTTGCGAGTTTTTCTGGCCAATAAATGCGATTTTCCAGATGTCCCAAACAGCTGGAAGGGGGCTTCATCGGAGAAAATAACTTTGCACCAGTCTTCTGCTGTCCAATCTTCGTACTTCCTGCAGAATTACAGTCTGTCCTTGATGTTTTCTTAGAGAGAAGTGGCGTCTTTGCTGCCCTTCTTGACACCAGGCCATTGTCCAAAAGTCTCCGCCTCACTGTGCGTGCAGATGCACTCACACCAACCTGCTGTCTCCTCAGGAGGAGATGGTCCTGGTGCTTGCTGGACACTCTGGGACATCCTGAAGCCTTCTTCACTGCAGTTGAACCTCTCTCCTCTGAGGTCTTGATGATCCAGTAAATGGTTCTTTCAGGTGCAATATTCTTTGCTGCAATTTCCTTGCATGTGAGGCCATTTTGATGCAAAGTGATGATGGCTGCACGTCTTTCTTTAGAGGTAAACATTGCTAACAAGAACACAATGATTTGAAGTACTTCCCTCCTTTTATAGCAATCAGTCTGCCCTTATAATCCAATCAGAATGATAGAGTGATTTCACCTGACTAGCACTCATTCACACTTTCCCAGGTGCTGCTGATATGATTAGTGAAATGATGTTAGCTGGTCATTTTGCGCCAGGACAAAAACAGTGAGATTTTTTGTCATGTGTCACTCTGAGAGATCTTAGATTTCGCCACCACAGTGGCAAGTAGAGGAGAAAAATTGCCACTGTGCATGAAATACCTGCATTTGACAGGGGCTAATTTCACACCCTGGGCTACCTTTTAATATTTTTGTCAATTTTCCAATGGTTTTTGTTATTTCCCGATATTGTCGATCATCATCTGTCAATGAGTGTCATAATCGCCATTGGGATATTTGTCAGATATCGTTGTTATCAGATTCCATCGTCCTATCGTCCAGCCCTAGCTTATATTTAAATTCTGACTAGTCCGTGACTGTCTGCGTCACATGCTGAGTCCTTGTGCAAAGTGAAAACTTCAATTTCTGACTAGCCCTCAATATGTAATTTATACACGATCACACACTCACAAAATTAAGTACTTAGAAGCCCAGACAGCAATAAAAGTGTCTCAGACAAACACACTCCATATACAGTAATATTTCAAGTCATAGATTTTCCCAAAATGTACTCCATTATCCACACTCTGACCTTTGACCCTGACTACAACACCCTCTCCTCCCTAGTCCACTCTGCTCTTAATGGACGGTGAGATATAAACCTCCTCCCTCCCTCTGAACGAACTCCCCCCGCTTAAGCTGACGGATGCTGTCCAGACCAGAATGGTTGGTAGAGGTCCATGTTTTTAGTAAGCGGCTCTGACGGTGAAGTGTGTGCTCTGTTTGGATGCGGTGTGTGTTGCTCAGCACTGTGGTCTGTTTCTGTGCCTGATAAGATGAGGGATAATCGTGTTGAATGTTTATTTTCATAAACTGCTGGGACATGACGAAGCCCTGACTGCCCCAGACACAGCGAGAGAGAAAACAGATGCCAATGACTCTCTTCGTATTATTATTGAGAGAGGGAGAGAAAGATGCTCTCTAATCATACAAAACTGCAGAGAACATTTGAAAATAAACAGAATAGGTCTGTTTATGTGGTCCAGTCCAAACAGTATGTTTGACTGTGTCTTTCATGACATTGCTCAAGTTTATTTTATCTTTTAAGTCATGTTTATTTTGAGGAAAAACAGTACATGTATGCTTTCCTAAATACACCGATCAATGGAAATTTCTCTTGATGTATGTGTTGGTGTTTCCCAAAATCAAAAAGGACAGGAAAAAGGAAATTTAAACCATATGCCACAATAAAAATAATCCTAATTTTAACCTAAAAGTATAATGAGTTTGTTTAACATTTAATACTAACACTTTGCATTGCATTTTTATGATAAATGTTAAAATAACACTTTCAGGTTCAAAGGAATGCACAGCACCCTTCTCTGCAAGCATGGTTGACAAGCTCAATGGCCAAACAAATTATAGAACAAGGCAATCACAAAATGACTGACAGCCATGGGAATATAATTATCCCAGCTTGCTTCCCAAAACCACAACCAGCACCAACATCACAATTTCCATTATGCTTAATCAAAGCCAGTATGTCAGTGTGACTTTCTTTCTTCTGTGAAACATAAAAGGAGATATTAGGCCTCAGTCACTATTCACTTTCCATACAATGACAGTCAATGGTGACAGAATTTTTGGAGAAGTTTTTATTAAGACTGGCAGAATGGAGCAGATAATAAACATTTAGTCTTAAAAATATCATGGCTCAGCAAAAAGTTATCATCACTAGGGATACGAGTAACCGCTATGTAATCTAGTTGATTATTTAACGTACAAATTAACGTACTATTGTTAAAAATGGTGTGTTGCTAAGTTGCAGTCGGACCGAATGCAGCATTCACACTGTGTCATTATTGATGGACTAATCCATTAGCACTATGAGGCCACAAAACATTGATCATGCAGCAGTGGGTCCTGTGCCCCTTGCAGCAAATATGCAAATATATATGTGTGTCAAACCTGATGCAAAGCGTATTAATGCGCCATATTTTAACATAGGATACGAGAACGCGAATAAGATTTGAAAGCTGCTGCAAAGGGGAAGATTATCAGTGCATAACGAACAAATTTGTTTTGGTCTGTTCTTCATAAAAACAAATATTGTATGGCTTCAGAAGACTTCGAATATAGAGCACAAGTTTGGCTATAGTGACTACATCTATGGTATGTTTATGGTGCTTTTTTGTGCTTTTTGAAGATAGACAATGTCCATAGTCCATACCCATTCACTTTCATTGTTTGAAACAGAACAGCATAGTACACATTCTGCTTAACATCACCTTTTGTGTTCCATGCAAGAAAGTCTGTCATACATGTACGGTATGGTATGGATAACTAAGGTGGTGGGAAAGGCCTATAACCGATTACACAGCCGATTGTTTTTAAAACTGATTTGTAGAATGTCCAAAAAAAAAATCTTATTATTTCCTTACTAGGACAAGCACAGACAAAGAGTCCTAAATAAATAAAATCCCAGATGCAGTTTATTGTTCAACCAAAATAACCAGAATTTTTTTTGGGGGGCATAACAAAGGACATTTAAGTATAAAAATCTCTGAAACACACAGAGGACTCTTATTTTGAAATGACAAAATGATGAAAAAACTCTCTGCAACTATCGCCATAGATATTGGCAGATAACGAATATGCAACAATCAGTAAACGGCACTCATTAATCGGTAGAACTGATATATCAGTCTACCTCTAGTTTGGTTGTTGTTCTTTTTTATGCTATATTGTTTCAAATCACTGAAAAGATCTCTAATGTTGTGTTTTGCACCAGCATCTCTCACTCCCAGCGAGTCAGATACTTAAGTTAATGCACACCTCAGTGGTTTAATACATTTAAAAATTAGCCTACTCCTATTAAAAACTTTTAAAGCTGTTAAAAAAAGCACAGAATTTTCTTAATTTGCATTTTTTGTTTATTATTTTTAATCTATTTCAATGTAATAATTGATTGTTCTGCAATCCAATCTGAGCCCAACTGGACTGACAAAACGTTGGGTTTCAGGTCAGATATTCAAGTATAGGGTTAGACAGGGGCTGTTTAAGTGTGTTTTTGCACCCATTTGTGCTGTTTTTTCATTTGACTTTTCTTTGTAAACGCACTGGACGGATGTCACTCACTATGACACGCACTCTGCTCACAGTCGTTCTCACTGGAGAAATTACGATGGAATGCGATCTTTTGTCCAGACAGCACACACACAGAGATATTGATTGTACTCTGCAGAAATCATGGTCGTTTTAACCAGCAAGGTGGCTGATCTCTGAGCCGTCAGACTCGATTGGCCTCTCTCTCAGATGCGAGCAGGCATGCTGTTCCCAGGTGCCCTCCCCCATCTCTGCTTGGCCATTCCTGAAGCATATCTCTCTCTCTCTCTCTCTCTCTCTCCTCTCTCTCAAATATTAATTTTGTCTCACTTGCTTGAAATGCACTTAAAATGCTATTTTTCTTCTGAAGGGATCCAAACGATTTTGGATGAGAACAGACCAAAATAACTTCTTTTTAACCATAAATCTTGACATCAGCAGTCTCCTTGGCAATCATTATTTCAAGCTTGATTACTCTTCCTAGCGTCATCTAGCCCTCTGCGAATGTGTCAAGAACTAGGAAGTGTAATTGAGCTTGAAATCATGATTGTGCCTAGAGACTGCAATGGTAATATTTATAGTGAAAAAGGAGTTACATTTTGGTCTGTTCTCACCCAAAAATTATTAGATCGCTTCAGAAGATATGGATTAAACCACTGGAGATGTATAGATTACTTTTATGCTGCCTTTGTGTACTTATTGGAGCTTCAAAGTTTTAGCCACCATTCACTTGCATTGTATGGACCAACACACTTTTACATTTGGTTCCCCTAGTCTTAAATATTTGGTTACATCATGTATTAATATATATATATATATATATTTATATACACACACACACACACACTGGTGACCAAAGTTTGGAATAATGTACAGATTTTGCTCTTATGGAAAGAAATTGGTACTTTTATTCACCAAAGTGTCATTCAACTGATCACAATGTATAGTCAGAACATTAATAATGTGAAAAATTACTATTATAATTAAAAAGAAAAACTATTTTCATAACTTCTTAAACTACTCCAAAGAGTTCTCATCAAAAAATCTTTACAGATTTTTGGCATTCTAGCTGTCAGTTGTTCAGATACTCGGGTGACATTTCACCCCACACTTCCTGTAACACTTGCTATAGATGTGTCTGTCTTGTAGGGCACCTCTCACGAACCTTAAAGTCTAGCTGATCCCACAAAACTCAATGGGGTTAAGATCCATAACACTCTTTTCCAATTATCTGTTGTCCAATATCAGTTTCTTTGTCCACTCTAACCTTCTCTTTTTGTTTTTGTGTTTCAAAAGTGGCTTTTTCTTTGTAATTCTTCCCATAAGGCCTGCACCCTGAGTCTTCTCTTTACTGTTGTACATGAAACTGGTGTTGAGCGGGTAGAAATCAATGAATGCGTCTATTTCTCAAACTAGAGACTCTGATGTACTTATCCTCTTGTTTAGTTGTACATCTCTTTCTGTCCTTGTTAGAGCCAGTTGTGCTTTGTCATTAAAGACTGTAGTGTACATATTTGTATGAAATTTGTTTGTTTTTTTGGCAATATCAAGCATTGTATAGTCATCATTCCTCAAAACAATGATTGACTGATGAGTTTCAAGAGAAAGCTGTTTCTTTTATTGTTTTGCCATTTTTGACCTAATATTGACCTCAAGACATGCCAGTCAATTGCATACTGTGGCAACTCAAAAACTAACACAAAGACAATGTTAAGCTTCATTTAATGAACCAAATAGCTTTCAACTGTGTTTGATATAATGGCAAGTGATTTTCTAGCACCAAATGATCAATTTAGCATGATTACTCAAGGATAAGGTGTTGGATTGATGGCTGCTGGAAATTGGGCCTGTCTAGATTTGATCAAAAACAACTTTTTTCAAATAGTGATGGTGCAGTTTTTTACATCTGTAATGTCCTGGCAATACTTTGTGATCAGTTGAATGCCACTTTGATTAATTTAAGTACCAATTTCCTTAAAAAACAGCTAAATATGTACATTATTCCAAACTTTTGGTCACCTGTATATATATATATATATATATATATATATATATATATATATATATATATATATATATATATATATATATTATTATTATTATTATTATTATTCTTTTCCATTTCTTTTTTTTATTGGTAATATAGCACATACACACGCATTCATGACAGCTCTTCTCTTTGGGTAACCCCTGTCTCATTAAGTATTAACAACAGTACTTCTCAAAGTTCAGCCTGAAGTTAAACACAATTAAACTAAACTGTGATCTATAAGTATCCTCACATATTTGCGTGTGTATAGACAAAACAAGCTACACAACCCGACAGCACACAGTGTTTGAGGGGCGCAGTGGGTCAGGGATACCGAAAGTGGGAGTGGGTGATGTGTTATATTGCACAAGCAACTGCAATCGCTTTATTCTGCATTCGTATTAGTACGTATGGCGTGGGCTCACGGAAACCCCTTTCGCGACAAATAAAAACACAAACTTGCCCACTAGAGCACTGTTTTCATACCTGAGTAACCCGGGCAGGGGTATGGAGCCGGAGCCCGAGCCAAGCAATCCTTTCTTCCCACTCAACAGCTTCTCCACCAGGACAACATTCCCAGTCCGTGCCGCTTCCAGCAGCTCCTGTTCCTTCCCCATCCCGTACACAAGTTTAATCCACCAATAAACAAAACAAAAACAATCCCAAAGACTCCGAATAAACGGCGAGACTATCTACTATGATTTCTGTGTCATGTTACCGACAAGCAAACGCTCCGCCGCGCGCTGCTGTATGAATGAACGCGTGAACGCCGTTAGTCCATACCGCAGCTGAATGATGGGATGATGCTGCACCGGATATTTCACACGGTCCCGGTGCAGCCGAGCGGAACGGGAAGATGATGGTCCTCCAAACGGACAGGCTGGAGAAGCGGGTAATATCACACTCACACTGCGCTCGCCTTCACCGTCCAAGAGCTGTTCTCTCCGCGCGCTCTCTTTATGTGTGTGCGCGTGTGTGCCGTTTTACCGACAGCAGGGCGGCCCAGCATCAGTGGCTCTCTCCCGGTTGGTTCCTATGGCAGTGTGTATTCTGTTCTGCTTCGGCTGGGCGTGGAGTCACGGA
The DNA here is from genome assembly GCF_025860055.1 of Xyrauchen texanus. Taxonomy (NCBI): domain Eukaryota; kingdom Metazoa; phylum Chordata; class Actinopteri; order Cypriniformes; family Catostomidae; genus Xyrauchen; species Xyrauchen texanus. The sequence continues at coordinate 14,870,058 of NC_068322.1, forward strand.
CACTGAACACTCCACAGACGATACAGCCTTACTGTAACCTTTGTTTTGATCTTATTGCTGGTGCACGAGGACAGGATATTATGTCATATTAAAGGTAGGCCTAATGTTTGCAGGCTGGCATACACCTTGTTGCAAATTTGCAATGTTTTACTGAAACCCGAGTTTTTTTTGTTTGGTTTTTTTTTTACATTTTTTTTTTTTTTCAATATTTTAATCAGTCAACCAATAGATCAATCAACCAGTTAATATCAATAATAAAAAAATATATTTCACACTATCAGGAAGGAATTATTTTCGGACAAGTATTATGGTAATATCGTGTTATTTGGACATGGTACAATGGTACTGCCATGTTTCTTTTTTAAATGCACCATGGCAGTACCATATATATTCTTTGAAATACCATTGATTACTGATGTAAATACCATGGTACATGAAAATGGTGATCATTCAGTACCATGGCACATTAATGACAAAGTCAGGGCCATAACCACCATAGACATTAAAACAATAGTTAACAAAAAATTAAAATTCTCTCATTATTTTCTCACCTTCATGCCATACTGGATGTGTGCTTTTCTTTCTTCAGCAGAACACAAACAAATATTTTAAGAAAATTTATCTGATTGATAAGTCCTTAAAATGCACGTGAATGGTTATTAGAACTTTGAAGCTTCAAAAAGCCCATAAAGGCAGCATAAAAGTAATCCATTTACTCTTTAAACTGTACTCACCGAGCACAATAGGAACACAATGGTCCTAATAAAGTGCTCGACGTGGTCTTCTGCTGTTGTAGCCCATCCGCCTCAAGGCTGGACATGTTGTTCATTCTGAGATGCTGTTCTGCTAACTGCAATTTTACAGATGAGTTATTGGCGTTATCGTAGCCTTTCTGTCACCTCGAACCAGTCTGGCCATTCTCTGTTGACCTCTATCATCAACAAGGCGTTTCCATCCACAGAACTGATGCTCACTGCTGTTTTTTTGTTTACCATTTGCTGTACCATTTTGAGTAAATTCTAGAGACTGTTGTGTGAGGAAATCCCAGGAGATCAGCAGTTACAGAAATACTCAAACCAGCCAATCCGGCACCAACAATCATGCCACAGTCAAAATCACTGAGATAAAAATTATTTTCACATTCTGATGGTTGATGTGAACATTAACTGAAGCTCCTGACCCGTATCTGCATGATTTTATGCATTGCACTGCTGCCACACGATTGGCTGATTAAATAATCACATGCCTAAGTAGATGTACAGGTGTTCCTATAAAGTGCTCAGTGTGTCTTCTGAAGCGATCCAATTGATTTTGGATGAAAACATACCAAAACATTATTCCCTTTTCACTTTAAATCTTGAGATCAGCAGTGTCATTTGCGATCATGATTTCAAGCTCGATTACACTTAGCGGCATCTAGTGCTGTACGCATGCATCAAAGTACTAGGAAGTGTAATCAAGCTTGAAATCATGACCGTGTCTAGAGACTGCAACGGCAAGATATACAGAGAAAAAGGAGTTACATTTTGCTATATTCTCAAACAAAACCTATTGGATTGTTTTTGAAGATATGTTTGAAGATATGAAGATTTATCCACTGGAGTCTTATAGATTACTTTCATGCTGCTTTTATGTTTTTGGAGCTTTAATGTTTTGGTGAACATTGACTTGCATTGTATGGACCCACAGAGCTGAAATATTCTTCTAAAAATCTCTGTGTTCAGCAGAAGAAAGAAAGTCATACATATCTGGGATGGCATGAGGGTGAGTAAATGATGAGAGAATTTTTATTTTTGGGTGAATTATCCCTTTAAGGGGAATTGTTCAGAATATGTGTCGATACAGGTTTTTCAGTAGTAAATTCTTAAACTAACATTTGCTGCCATATATATATGATCTGATATAATCACTGTCCCATGGTACCGATAAAGTACATTTTTATGTAAGGGATGATATTCTTTATCCAGAGCTGTAATTTTGAAACACATACAGTATATGTCACAGATATTTTCTCAGACTGTTTTCACTTAACCAATAGCTCCACAGCATTACTTCCTGTGCTGTACATCTGCAAAGACTTCTAGAGAGAAAAACATTGCTAAAGACTGGAGGAGGAACACAGAAATAAAAGAGTGAGATAGAGAGGCAGCTGCAGGCCCACTGGGTGCTGGACAGAATCGCTGGATTTCAGCTTTGCCAAAAGACAGAAACAACCGGATCTTATGAGGCAGTTGTGTTTGAGCTCTCTCTCTTATTCGCATGAAAACAAGCGGGTGTTCAGTGTCTATTTAGTGTCTTACTCCAGGAATAAACTCCACCATAGAGCAGCAAACAGAGCTGTATTCATCTGCCTTAATAGGCAATGCATACAGTCAGAGTGCTCTCTCTCTCTCTCTCTCATACACAAACTTGAGGGCTGCAGGGGTTTGGCTTTACAATTCAAGAGAGTTCTACATGGGATTGAGGCAAAGCCAGACCACCTGTGATTACATGGAGGGAGGGATGGAGAGAGAGAGAGAGAGAGAGAGAGAGAGAGAGATGGCAGCAAAAAATATCAGCTGTGACTTCAAATTTTGCCAGAGAAAGTATGTTTTTATGACTCAAATAATACTAAAATGATTGGAAACTAGAATAAGAACAAAAGAGGCAGAAGACGTTTAAGGTAAGACCTCTAAGAAACTTGAAGATCACATACAAAATTACATATAACCTAAACATCAAGCTAAATGCTAGCCAGGCTAACATTCCATGACAGTTAAAACTGTTGATCAGAGTTTGGGCCTGCAAAAGACAGTAGCCTTTGAAGATGAGCTGGACATAATATATCCAGCAGAAGTTAAACCAAACAGAGATAAGAAGACGATGAAAGAGATGATCATGAGAGAGAACCCAGAGATGCTGCTGCCTGATTACAGTGGACCAGAACCCAACAGAGTCCGGTGTAACCTGCTCTTCTTCACTGATCACCCATCAGCCTGGCACAGCTCCCTCATAACTGCCATGAACTGCAGCAGGAAAGGTGGCATCAGTAAAGGTAGACAAATCACTCTGGAAGGAGAAAAAGAAATAAAACTGACTGTAAACTTCTTTCACAATGATACAGCCATGGTCCAAAGACATCAGCACTAGAAATCCACAGACCACAACAACATCAATCAGCAGCAACAGTGAAAATAAGAGTCAACACAACATCGTCATCCTCTGTGATTGTAATGGCAACCACCTCGACCTAAGACAACTGTTTCCAGGGAGAAATGTGAGGAAATTCTGGTGTCCCACCTTTCGCTCTGCTTTAAAGCTGTTGAGAGAAGGGACAATTGGGCGCACCCTCACATATTAGGCTGCACCCTGGGACAAACGACCTCAGCACCAGGAGAGTGGACATTGCCAAAGCTCTCATCAACGTGGTGAAAACAGCTCGAGTGATCTACACCAGTGCCAGAGTCATCATCTCTACACTGCTGCCTTGCAGAGATGTTCCACAAAATGTCATCACTGCCATTAATGCAGAGATAACTGATGTGTGTGCACTCCTGCCGAATGTAAACGTAGCATCACTCATGAGCACCTAAATGACCATCTCCACATTCACTGAGAGGGAATGAGAATATGTGCTAAAACAATCAAGGACATTGCACTGAAAAGCCCCCATAACACATCCCCTGATCACGAGGAGAGGGTAAGACAGCATTCTGGCAGACAGGTAGACAGCTATGCTGCTGTTGTGACAGGAAGAGGTATTGCAGACACAAGCGACTTCAGCCAGGAAAAAACATGTAGAATTTTTTTGTGGCAGTCTATTAGGTTAATTAGCATTCCTTAAGCTTATTTATTATTTGTTATACATTTGTCATTCTAAGGTACTTAATTTAATTAAATATATTTCATAACATGATTGGGTCAGGAATCACATATTCTTATTTCTGGTAATATCACAATGTCATCACTTAAAATCACAAGCTATAACACCCAGGGTATGTGTTCTACTGCCTTTGGAGAAAAAAAGCAAGAACATATAGTTCAGATATCATAATATTGCTTGAGTCGGAACTAATTTGTACAGATGAGGATACTTACCTGTGTGCCACCTACATCCCCCCACATGATTCATCCTTTTAGAATGAGGAGATCTTTAACATATTACAGTCTGAGTTCATTCAGTTTCAGTCTCTATTCAGTCCTGATAATGGGGGATCTGAATGCAAGAACTGGGAAATAACTGGATTATATTAGTTAATTTGGTGTTTTACTATTAATAGTTCAAATATACATTAAAACAAACATCCTACTAACCCACATCTGAGCTATGACCAGTGTTGGGGAGTAACAGAATACATGTAACAGGATTACGTATAAAATACAAAATACAAGTGGCTGTAGTCCACTAGTTACATTCTAAAAGTAGTTTGATTACCGAAGAGATTAATTTGCATTTTATTGTCATTTGTTTCATTTAATAAATAAATATTTAAAAATAAATAATAAATGATGCGATCTAAAGTGCATTTGAACAGCGGTGAAACACTTTCTGATGATGTGTTACATTCATACGAGCAGACGGAGAAGTACATATGAAGTAAGTTTAGAGCAGAAGAAATAGAAATAAACCTGGTGTAAATTGTCAGATTTACGCTAAGATAAAATGCTATTTCTAGCCATTTTACATGCAAATGTTACCAGCCACAATCATATTTTATTATCAAGAAAATTCACATTAGATCATAATTTTATTCTAGTAAGATATTTGATATTAGGGCAAAAATCATATTCTTGATAATATTTGTATTGTTTTCCTGTAAAAATATCTAAAAATCCTTAAAACAAGATCAGTTTGATTGATCTTGTTTTAGAAACAACACTGCATAAGATATTTAGGTTTTTCAGAGAATGTATTTTTAACATGTGTATTTTGTCTTACTGTACTGGGAGAGTTTTTATAGTCAAAACAAGTGAAAAATCTACCAGTGCTGAAGAAGTAATCCAAAGTATTTAGAATACGTTACTGACCTTGAGTAATCTAACGGAATACATTTCAAAAGTAATCGTCCCAACCCTGGCTATGACAACACAATAAACCAAAATGGAAAGCAAATTCTGCAGCTCTGTAAATGTACAGGTCTCTATCTAGTTAATGGCAGAACAAAGGGTGATTCTCTGGGTCGATTTACCCACTGCTCCTCTCTAGTCAGCAGCACAGTGGACTATGCCATCACAGATCTAGACCAAAATAAGATACATTTATTTCACAGTGATGCCACAGCTACTTTTCTCAGACCTGTCACATTTTCATTAGTCTGAATAAGTCAGCCAGTCTTCTACAATCTAAACTGTATTCCTCCCAATCAGATTCTTCTGGAGAAAAGACAGTCCAGCCCAGTATGAAGCTGAACTCCACAGCACTCCACAGAACATGATAGATGCGGTTCTTTCAGCACATTTGGAGAAGATGAGAAAAGCATAAATATGGCAACAAAACAATGAAATAAAACCTTTTTCACAATTGCCAGCGAATCTAAAAAAAATCTAAATTAACAGGGGTAAAAAGAAATAGTTAAAATTGACTGGTTTGACAAAGAATGTCAAACGTCAAGAAAAGAACAACAAATTATTAAAAAGTACAAGTCACTGCTAAAAAGCAAAAGAGCTGATATATGACAACAAATTTTAACAAGACTGAGGAAGCAGTTGATCAAAATGTATTCTGGGAATTATGGAACAATTTAAATTAAAGTCAAAGAAGAGCAAATTCCCATCTGTGACCCAAACACCTGGACAGAACATTTTGGAAACCTTTATACACAAAGTGAACTTAACCCCACCCAAAAACATATGACATCCTAACTACATCGGCTAGAGGTTGCCACCCGTCCCGTTTGTACCGTATTTAAGCTGGTCAGATCAGATGGCGTCATGGTGAAATCATTCCTGATCGCTAATTTAACATTGCTAGAAGTTGGAAAATGTGCCTATAATGTATGAATACAGTCATAAAGACAAGCTCAGTTGAAGGAAGAACAAAAAATAAGTATAAACCAACCAAAATGTATACATTAAGAAGACAAATAATCGAAAAGATCAAAATAAATATATTTTTAACATATAAAATATATATTTATCTTTTTGTAATTCAGTGGTCAGGGAAGTTCTAATTTCACCATATAAGAAAGGGTATACAATTTTTATTTATAACTCATATTAACTCATTGGTTAATATGAAAACTGTGGAGGAAGTGGTTGGAGCTCGGCAGATTCCCTCTATTTACTGACATTCAAAAGAGAGCCAGTAAATTCTGCTTCCATCTGTCAGACTCTTCCCTAGAAAATCACCATCACTGTGCTTTTATACACAGAGCAATACATCAGGAGAGTGACTCTTTACAGTATTTAGTGGATAATTTATATTTATATTAATGAATTAGTAGACCTGCTGGACCAGTCTGTGGGTCCAGGACTACAGGACACTGAAGTCAAATATTTATTGTACACTGACGACTTGTTAATTCTAACTTTAAAACAACAGACGGTCTCCAAAACAACCTGGGCATCCTGAATCAGTTCTGCCAAGATTGTGCCCTAGAAATAACTATCCAAAAAAAATTTAATTATATTTTTGTTTCAGATTTAAAAATGTTTTGCAGTGCTTTGGCAATATGTACTTATGCATGTTATGACAATAAAGCTATTTGAATTTGAGAGAGAGAGAGCTTTTTTGGAAGCCTAGGGGAAAAGTGACCTTTTAACTACATCTAACAAGTGATTTATCCACCACAAAAAGTCAAAGTTGATGTGGAAAACAAGTTAAAAAAAATTTATTTTTAAATCTGTGAGCTGCCATTCTGTAATCATTGATATGTCACTGCAACTTTATCCACAGAAATAAACTAGAATTCTAGTTACAGGGTACTGGTTATGCATGTCATGTTTAAACACACATGCAATACATTAAGATTTCATTTAGTAAATTTCATAACAAAACTCCATCAAATTGAATAGTATTCTTTAATTAAATAATTTTTTTACATTTTGATTTAATTTAGTTCAACATTACACAATTTAATTTGAGATAAAATGCATAAATCTTAAAAATGGTCTAAAATATATATATATATATATATATATATATATATATATATATATATTGAGTGTATATATAAATAGATCCACACATATTTCCTTTTTTCACCCTGCATTTTCATCACTGATTTTGGGGGGCAGGGCCTGTGGAATGGATTTGTAGGTATAGTTCTCCCAAACATGAAAATTCAGTCATTATTTACTCACTCATGTCGTTCCAACCCCATATGATATTATAAGGAGATGTTTTAAAGGATGTTCCATTCACTGATTTCAGTAAAATAGCAGTTAATAGTGACTCACTTGAAAGTTTAAAAAGGACTAAAATGTGTTACAAATGTAGTCCATTGGACTTGTTCGTCTTATTTAAAGTCTTATGAAGGCATTCAAATACTCTGGAATTGGGAGCTGATCAATGCTTTGATTTATAAGTATATAACTTTTGGTTTGTTAATAATAATACAAAGCACAAATTAAATGCTGACAACGCCAACATCAAATCTCACTGGTTCTTGTGCATTCGATGTAACTCCAACGACTCAAACAAAAAAAAAAAGGGGGCCTCTGTTGACACTCATTAATTACTCTCATCTCCATATTTAATTTCAGCTTTTTATTTCAGATGTCTTAGTATTTTAGCAGCTTCTGACAGACACAAGATATCATCATCATTTCATAAGATTGCTTGATTGAGCTTCATTGTTCATCATTTGTGCTAAAGAGGTGGACCTCCAACTCTAAAGGGGGCATGTCTATCACATATGTGTCTAAGGTGGTGTAGGGGGTGTGGCCTATTACTACAGAAAAAAGGAGTCCGGTTCCCCTTTACTTTGTCTACAATCAGGTTTTTGTCATCCAGCTCTACATTTTTATGTCCAAACAACTAAGACATATTCTCCAGATGGAAGCTTGAGATATGAAGAGCATTAAAATATTAATTAAGAGAACAAAATCTGAAAAAAGTAATAAGCAGAAGCTCTGGAGGTGTGCAGTCACAGGCACTTGTTGAGGCTGCTATACAGAGAAACAAAGTAACAAAAAACAAACAAATATGAGAAGAAAGCAAGAGAAGTTATGATCAAAACCAAGAAACATTTGAATATTTTTGCCACAGTGGCACCATTTCATAATACAAAAGGGGGCCCTTTTCTCTTAAAGCATTACTTTAACAAGCTAATAATAAAAATTAAATGAGTGATTTCAAACCATGCATCTCTTCTGTAGACCAGAGCATGATTTTTCCCAACATCCATCTCTGTGGTTTAGATTTTGTGCAGAAATGCTGGTAATCAGATCAACAATGTGACAAGCAACAGTTTTACATTGCATATTTAAACTGAGTGAGATTGCAACAACAAAATCACCTGCAACATTAATAACTGATCTCCTCATTTGATTGATGCAGTGCAAACATTCACCTAGAAATAAAGACAAAGGTGCGGCATGTTTAGTCTCAAAATACTGAACTCAAAATACAATCCTCAACACATATTTTCTATACAGTATGACAAAATCAACTAACGGCACCGTCTTGTAGTGTGTCTTCATGAACATAAATAATTAAAGACATTCCCATTTTTGAGACACTAATGTAAGAAAGAGATGCAAAAATGTACCCTCTCACACCAAATTCGATCACACAAACTTCTTGTGTATTACAATTATTATACATACGGACAAATTTATTAAGAGCTAAATAAGTTCTTTTAAGTTCTTGTTAAATGAGTTCAAAACAGTGCAAATCAATGTTTTTAAAACATTCCTCCAAAGATATGACATTCAGTGTCAGACACCCTGACTCTAAGTAAGACTGCCTTGGGGTTAGAGGTCAAGGGTGGAATGTGCTCCTACCCTGCTTACGATTGGAGAGAGAGAGAGAGAGAGAGAGAGAGTTGATATCTTAGGGGGCTGAATGAGTGGCCCATGCCTACAAACTGTCAAAGTGAAATAAATAGTAAAAACAAGAGAGAAAAAAATTATATATGGTAAACTACAAGTGAGCTTACAAGCATCTAATTAGTGGAAATCTATACAATTCCACTGGCTATTCAAAGATCATTTTCACTGGATTTTTTTCCCTGAAACTTAGGTATTGTTTGTACACAATCGTAAAGAACACGGTTCTTTTAAGCTGATGCCACTGATTGCAAAGTTGCATCCAGAGTCTGGTGAGAGCGCACCCCATCCTATCCCAAGCAACATCCAGGGCTGCAGTGTTGGGCTTTCAAGTGGTGTTGGGCCCCTCAAGCACTCTGCTGCCCCCATGTGGAAAGTGTCAGCTCTGTGTGCACACACACACACACACACACACACACACACACACACACACACGCTGCCACTAGCTGTCGTTGCCCTGGCTGGTGAGTTTAAGTGTCTTCATTTGATGCTGGAGAGCATCTTTCTCCATCTGGGCTTCAGCTAGCGCCATTTTGGCTTTGGAGAGCTCCAGTTTCAAGCATTCATTCTCTTCCATTAGCAGCTGCGTGAATAGAAAAGATCATTAGCTTGGCAAGCAAATTGTTTGTTTATTTTTTTCAGTCTGGATGCTTTTATTGTGTTTGCTTGAATGATAATTATAATTCTGTAATTGAGATTATTAAATAGACCATGAGCAAAAAGGCATTCTTTCATCTCAATACAAAGAAGCACCTTTAGGGAATGCCATACTGTACTGTACATGGCTATATAGATTGCAATCTGCAGGGCTCCCACACGTTTTGACCAATGCATTTCCATAACATCTACTTTACTTTTTCAGTTGTTTCAGGGAACTGGTTAACATTTTTTTAATAATTATAAAAGACACTCCATTTCTATAACTTCATGTCCTGATTTTTCCAGAACATTCTGTGATAGTTCCAGGTTTTCCAAAACTGTGGGAACCCTAAAGCAGAAATGTTCACATAAAGCTGGCATCTTAAGGCTCGGGTATACTTCCTTTTTCCATGTTCCATTCTATCATGCGCACGGTCGAGTGTTCAGCCTTTCAAAATGTGTGAGACATACTAGCACGCTACAAATCCAGCTCTATGTGGATGTACGCTGATGATGAACTTTTGAATCATGCAAAAATATACATAACATATGATATGTCTTGTGTACCTGTTCTTGACTAGAGGGGGTGGGGCTTGTGGGTGACAGAGGTGCAGTCTGAGTGGCTTTCGGCTCACTAGCCACACCCCCAGGAACTTCAGGGACAGAACTGAGCCTGCTGTCATTCACAGGCCCCGCTTTCTGAAGCTTTGAGTCCACCGTGCGTTCAGCTGTCCAGTGTGAGAAAGGGGGAAGGATGCATTTAGAACAAGCATTCCTTAGACTTATTCCCATTTAAAAATCATTCAAATAAGAGCCAAACTTTGAAAGCATCAAGAAAAGAGAAAAAAATGCATGCATGTGGGAAAGGATGCAAAAGAAAGATTAAAGTCGGCATGAAATGAAAATTCACCTTATCTATTTTCTAAATGCATGTTATTGATCTTATTGTGAGCGATTCAACCATGCATATGTTTTATTTGGTTTTATAATTCATTTTATCTCGTAAACTTTAATCAAAATGTACTAGCTCGATATTCCGGTGAAACTACAGACGTCTATCAGGTGACATATGCATCCCCAATCATTTAGTCTGCTAACCCCGCCCCTTTCTTATAAATACCACAACCTTGCGTAGAGTTAAACTAAGTGTCGTTTGCATGTTGGTGAAAATGGCAAGGTGTATTTTCATCTGTTTTCCTTCAAAACTATTGTTCCTTAACCCAAACGTTCTTGGTTATTGGTCAGCTGGCTTGAATTTAAATTTCGAATGAGGAATAACGGCGAATTCACGGTTGTGTTCGAGACATTTCCAGCATGAATTGCTTAGGTGATCACTAATGAATACAATGCTTCGGATGCCTCTGGAGTTAATGCATATTTCTGAATGCAGTTATCTTGGGATGCACAGCATGAGTAAGTGTTTTTGTCCTTTATATTTAGTGTATTGGATTCAAAACATTAAAATAACCGGCTCTGACTCGAGCACCACAGTGGTAGTAGTGTGTCCACTGCAAACTCGCATTCAGATCTGCCTCAGTTCCACAATGCAACGCCCATATTTTCACAATCCAATCAACAACAATGGATAAATTCAAATCCCCGCCCTAAATTGTTTTCTTGTTTGATAAGCCGTTTCACTCAGGAATACGTCACAATACAGAAGTAAAGTCGGTCGCAAATTCCGTTTCATGCCAACTTTAAAGTTAAGTGAATAACAGTAAGTAAAGGATGTAAATAACCTCCAATGCTGAACGAGCCATCGTCTTGACGATGGATGAGCAGATTGTAAATATGCAGGGTGATGGGCGTGGCCTCCGGCACTGATGCATTATCTCGGGGATCATTATCCTAATTTAATGCACACACACTGTATCATACACACTATCTGTGCAAAGTAAATATGCAAGTATGTGTGAGCGGGTACCTTCAAGTTCACATGTGTATCTTTGATTGTGATCTCCATAGGCAGAATCTGGGAGGCGGAGTCATCCTCCAGGAAGACGGCAAGGTTTTGTAGTGATGTCATAAGGAAGTCAGCATTGAAGGCCTGTAGGCGGCACTGCAGAAAGCCGTTTTGTTTAGCGAGCGGAGAGTGAACTGCAGCCCCTGGACCGCTTTCCAGTCTCACCTGCACCTCTGGATTTAACAGTACCATACTGGGGTCCGAGCCAGACCCAGAACCTGTGAGAGACAGACAAAATCGGAAATTGAATAATATGCCTTTCATTCGAGATAGATGGACAATTGTTTCTTGTTTCTTTTATTTTGATTCTACTGATAAATGGCACCCTTTGGAAGGTCATTAGTAAGGAGACATCACTGTGTGCAATAGTGTTCGTAGATAAAGCAGCGTACGTTTTTAATGTATTATTTGTACTCAACTATTTATGTTACAACCACTCATTCTCAAGTAAGAAATACGTATCGTTTTCACCTTAACAGTCCAAAACAAAAGATGAAAATACATTTGCTGTAATTTACAATTATAAAAAAATATATTTATCATGCATTTAATATTTTTATTGTAGCCTAATGGTTCCTTAATGTGTAAAAAAAATCAGAAATAAATTGATAATTAAAAATGGTTCTGCGTATCGGTTATCGGACACCTAAAAAAAATTATAAGATCACTCTAACAGACTCATTCTTTTATTCAGAAAGCATTGCTCTATTTGTTTTAGAAATGTTCTGTTCTAACAATGTAACATTTCAGCACAGATGCTAGTATACAAAATGCACACATTATTGAAGATCTGCATGAAGCACAGCACCTAATCCACAACTGTCATGAGTAACTCATTCAATGCAATTAGACTTGTATACTACAAACAATGCTGGAATGTGCACACTATCATGCAGGAGACCAATGGATCACTAATGAATGGAAGTAGCAGGCTCGCTGCACAGAGACTCTGAAAGCAGACAGCGAGGTAAGGACACGGGAGACAGCCACCAGTCTAAAAATAGACAAATCCAAAACATTGAAATGCAGCATTTAAATTATGCATTGAATCCAAAATGTCAGCGCAACAATGCCTGTGGTAATGAATAGAAATCTCATTGAAATTCATTGAAATTTCCTACAGCAGAGGGCAGAAAGGAGACATCAAATTATATCTGAGCTGTGCAGTTCACCGGTCCCAGAGGGTCTTGAGCAGGAGTCCACGGTATCTTTTATATTTCTCTGTTGCTCTGTCTGAAGAATATGTACTTCCTCCAGAGGAGCAAGAGCTCTGAACCATAGTTTGCGCTAACAAAACACCCTTGCTCAGCCCAGTGTACCGTAAATGTTCATTCAGCAAAATGAGAGAGAGAGAGAGAGAGAGAGAGAGAGAGGATCAAGAAATGGGGAAAATGAAAATAAAAAAGGGATTGAGAATGAGTTTTTAAATACAAAAATGTTTGGTACAATGGTATGATGACAGTATAATCACATGGTACTACCACATTACTTTGGTATATACCATGAACTGAATGATTACCATATTCATATACTGTGATGGTATTACAAGTTACTTTGAAGGTACTTTCAAAGAATACATTTGTATTATCATACAGAACATGCACAAAATATGCTTTTACCATGGTACCACGTCCAAAGAAAACTTTTGTAAATGCCAAGAGAACCTTAACTTAAGTTTAGAATATTTTTCAGAAAATGTCAATTTCATTTGTATTTTTGAATTAAAATTTTTGAATTCAGAACTTTGAATAATTAGTTACAATTAGAACAATTTTGAACAAATAGAATAGCATACTTTCGAACATTTAAAAAGTATATTTTTTAATAGAAATTCAATTTTGTGAGAATTAGTTTTTTACTTGTTTTTTCTATTTTCTTAACTTAACAATAATAGATCACTCATTATGTGTTGAATGTTGTTTAATAAGGGGGATTATTAAAGACAGTCTTTGAACCATGAAATCATATTTATTTTAAAGCTCTCCAAGTGTGAGATTGTTTACTTTTTGACAAATGGAGAGTAAAAACTGTCAACATCATCTGTGGAAATGGCAGAGTTAGAAAGGCTAAGACTGTTATTACAGGTGGAATAAAGTGACTGAAATCACTTTTGTTCTTGTTTCAAATCATTCTTTGCAGAATTTCGTCATTCCTTAAACAGTTCTAAATAAAACAAACACACATGGCATTCTCACTGATGAGCAGAGTTAACAGAAGAACAGCATAAATACTGTTAAAAGAGAAAGAATGGAAAAGAAAATATGGAACTGAAAATCGATTAAAAGGGAGCAGGTGAAAGAAAGATGCAGACAAACGAAAGAAAATCCTGAAATCATGATAACAGTATCAGTGAAGAGAAAGTGAGCACAGAAAAGCCTAGAAATTAATCCTCTGATACAGGCCAGAGACACGAGAGTGTGAGTGAGTGAGTGAGTGAGTGAGTGAGTGAGTGTGTGTGTGTGTGTGTGTGTGTGTGTGTGTGTGTGTGTGTGTGTTCAAAGTATTCTGAAGCAGCAGTTCTGGTACTGAGAACCCAGTGGGCTGTGACAGCTGAGAAATGACAATGCAATACGAGAGCAGAAAAAGTACGGGCTTGGGAGAGAGAACTAGGATCAGTGGGGGAGAAAATTGCTCCATTGCAGTGAATACACACCACGACAACACTCACAAACCAAGCACAGCTTCAGAAAACCCATTCATTATGTTATACTCATTATTAAAAGTATGTGTTCAAACCAAACACTAAAAAAAGTGATCAAACAACAAACACACAACTCACAGAGAGCATCTGAACTCACAAACATGCACACAAACATATTATGCCACACGTGGAGTACCTTCACCACACTGAGTGACTGATGCTGAGGACACTAAAGCTGAAGAAATGCACACAGTGAGTAATTATCAGGTTTAACTGAAACGCACTCACAGAAACACATACAAGCGTCAATCAAGTCTTACCCAGGCTGCGGTTGCTAAGATACTGCCTCAAACTGACATTGCCAAGCTGATTGGGTCGGATGCTTCCCACCTCCAGAGCTACTGCTGTGTCATCACCTTTCAAATCCAGAGAGCAACAGATGGAGTGAACCTTCATAACCAGAACTGACACCTGCATACACACAATACACATGCATTATCTATATGAATACACATTATACTAATCATCATTCAGTGACATGTAACTTCAATTACATATTTAACTGCTAGTTTGTTTGTTTTTTTACACAAGGACTAGTAATAGACAGATATATCTGCAATTTTGAGATTATAGGCATCAGCCAATGAATGTGTCACATAGGTCACGTAACAGAAGTAGACAATCCAGTGTCCAGTTCCAAATATGTGAATAATTTGAAATAAAAATATGAGAATAGATGAAACATTTACTAACACACAATCCCATTCAAAAGTCTTATTTTCCTGCGCATTGTTTGCTTTTTCAAAAACCAGGAAGGGGAAGGTTTAATATTCAGAATATTTTCAATGTAGTGAGAAAAATTATTACACAGTAAAAACATTTGTAATAGTATTTCCTGCATTTGGAGGTTTTGGTTTTATATGTTTTTATACATTGGAAATTCACTGACTTGTTAAACATGATTATATTTGCTTTGGCACACACAAAAAAATGTATAAAAGTTTTTTATAAAACTTGTTTCAATCACAGGCAGCTAAACAGGATTGGGCCTTTCTAAACATATGGTCACATAACAAATGGTGCAAAGTTTGCTAAATAAAGAGGGTGACACAGCTTATCCACAGACACATCTTACCCCACTCTCCCTTCCATCTTATTCTATTATTTTAGAGCTGAACTGAAAAACACTAAAAGACATGAACTATATGAACAAGGCATGAACTGCATGGACAGTCAGATTAAACCTCAGGGTTAGGATCACTGAGCCCTTCATTCTAGGGCCAGAGGGTAAAGAGGGAAATAAAAGGAGAGTAAAAGAGAGGAGACAGTTTATTACAAGGTCTTTCATGGGCTCATCGATGCTCTGGGAAGCAGCGCTGATCGCATCAGGTGACTGGGCCTCATCAGCTTCCTGAGCCAGAGACACAGCTGCCCCTTCAGTGAAATTCTGTTCACTGACAGCCTTAAAACCAGAGATAGACACATCATCTACAACAAAAAGACATATGTTATTGCTTTGAATATAACATTTGACAACACCATATAATAAAAACTACAAACAAAAACCCACATAAGATTCAAAAGTATGGATTCTTTAACTAATTTAGTAAAATAATAATAATAATAATAATAATAATAATATATATATATATATATATATATATATATATATATATATATATATATATATATATATATATATATAAAATATGTATTATTTTTTATATATATAAATAAAATAAAAACAACATCACTTTTGGGTCCAGTTTACTAAGGCAGGTGAAGATATGTACTGGTCACTAGACTGGAGAGTGACGAAGTTCTCCAATAAAAAATCAGCTGAAAAAAGTTTGCTGAACTTTTAAACTGTCCTTAAAGGGTTAATTCACCCAAATATTTTAATTCTCTCATCATTTACTCACCCTCATGATATCCCAGATGTGTATGACTTTCTTTCATCTGCTGAACACAAATTAAGATTTTAAGAAGAATATCTCTGCTCTGTAGATCCATACAATGCAAGTGAATGGGTGCCAAAACTCTGACGCTCCAAAATCCACATAAGGATTAATAAAATACCACTCTGGTGGTTAAATCCATATCTTCTAAAGCAATATGATATGTGTGGGTGAAAAACAGATCAATATTTAAGACCTTTTTCCTTCACTTTCACCTTCTTCTATTTTTGGGGATTCACATGCATATTGCAACCTAATGGACAGAGAGGAGAATTTATGATAAAAAAAATTACTTAAATATTGATTTTTTTTCTCACCCACACCTATCATATAGTGTTTGAACACATGGATTTAACCACTGGAGTCATATGGATTACTTTTATCCTCTTTTTATATGGATTTTGGAGCTTTAAAATGTTGGCACCCATTCACTTTTATTGTATGGAGCTACAGAGCTGAGATATTCTTCTAAAAATCTTCAATTGTGCTCTGAAAAAGAAAGAAAGCCATACATATCTGGGATGCCTGGAGGGTGAGTAAATCATAAGAGCATTTGTTTTTTTTTGGGTGAACTATCCCTTTAAGATTTCAGTGAATATTAATGAATTTCCAGCTGTGAAGAAATACAGTGATAGAGCTCTGTCAATGGAACTAAAGATGTAATGCACAGGCTGATAGATGTTGCAATACTGCACCCTTGTGGTCAATAACAACCACTAAAACTACAACATGGTGTTCTTTGTGTGAATGGGGCATTTACCTCTTTCCAGCAGGCTGTAGGTGTCACAGTCTTCCAGTGAGTTACTGTCCATAGAGAAGTCGTCCATAGACTGTAGTGAGGGGCTTTTCTTTATGGTCTTATAGGACACTGCGAAACTTGACTGAGACTTGCCATGCATCAACCGACCACTGCAGAGTGCACACACAAACAGCAGAAAACAGAGAGTGAGAGTGATTGAGCATATCAGTACTGATATACACCAGGGCCGAAACCACAATATACATTGAGGGGGACAAGTACCCTCCAATAATCAGATATGGCCAGATTATCTCCCCTCAATAATTGATATACTTGTAGATGTTCGGCTGCAGTACATTATGCACTGGTGTTTAATTGTCATAAAGTTGTTGAAGGAATAACATAGTGGGTTAAAAAGGTAAAGATTTTAGCTTGGAGAGTAGTCTAACACCATTCATCAATGTAATTTGAGATAGCCAATCAAATCAATAAAGGTGGGACTCAAATTTATGAAGCCGAGCATGAACCTTGTGGATTATTCCAGTGCCACGTACCACACACCCATCAGTGTCAGCAGTTCAGGTTGAGTGTGTTAGTGTCATGTAAGATGTCAGTATCTAAATAAACATGCAATATTTCACCATTGAGTTTTTAGGTTGTGGCAAGGACAGTATATTCTTAATGCAAATATTATTAGGTAATAATTTAAAATCAATTTAATATTTTCTAAATAATTTCTGTGTTTTTAATTCTGAATTTTGAACAGCATCTCCTAAGAGTCTTCTTTTAAAAGAGACCATTTTATTTTAAGGATGAGCCACCAGTTAAAGGAGTAGTTCACCTAAAAATTTAAAATGTACTTTTACTCACTCATTTACTCACCCTTATGTTGAAAAAACTTTTTTTTCTTGGAACATAAAAATTGATATTTTAAGCAGCTCTATTCCATAACAGTTTATAGGGTCAAGCTACAAATGGACAAATACTATAAAGCACTATTAAAGGTTCAGTATAACAGTAGACTTTATGACTCGTGCATTATATTCCAAGCTTTCTGGGGCCACACATCTTTTCTTTGATACAGCACAAAAAAGAAAGAAAAGATGACTAAAGCAGGTATATTGCTAGCAATGTAGACACAGTCTTGCACTGTGTGAACGTCTGTGTGGAAAAAAGGTATCTTTTAAAACCAAAAAATATAAAAATTTTTGGGCCTATCGCATTTAAAGCCTTTATTCAGAAAATGACTGCATTCAGGGCCTTTCCTGTTTTAAAGGACCAAAGAGGAAAATATATTTGTGACCTCAACACCCGCAACCCCCCACCCCCAATATGGTTTGGTCCCCCCCAATGTTCAAAACATGGTTAAGGCCTTGATATACACAATAAATGGACAAACCGTTAGAGAGAAGAGTCTGGCTGTTCTTGCTATGTGCAAAACAGGCCTAAAGTATTATCTCCCCTCAATAATTGATATACTTGTAGATGTTCGGCTGCAGTACATTATGCACTGGTGTTTAATTACACAATCAATACACAACATTCAGTTGTGCACAGTTCTACACACAACACTACTAAGGCCAAGCTAGCATAAAATGATCACTGCCTTTCCTTCAGAAGAGAGCGAGACAAACACAGCCAGAAGTCACATTCAGAAAAGAGGAAACAGAGGCATTTGCATTTTGGCTTTTACTCCAAAATGCATGCACACAAACACGTGCTCACATTCACAAAGCACTAATCTTACTGCAAAATGTAAGTTCTTATTTTGCATAATGAGGGAAATTAATACCTAGACATAACCTTCTGTGTTGTCCACAAGACAATAGATTGTCCCATTCGGCATTTCAAGACACTTCAAAACTCTAATGAATCATAAAATTACAAATGGCACACCCCGCGTTCTTGTGGACTTCATGGATGGGTGTGAGCGAAGGCTATTTCACCATTTGGAAAAAGGCCCTTGAGACAGTATGTCACCAAAGTGTGGGCACGGAAAAATATTGCGAAGGCTGATTGCGACTTCTGGCAACATTTTCCTAACACCAAGCAGTAGAGAATGGGCAGTTGTGTCTTAATGTACAAATGCTTCAGTACCTGGACATGGACTGAGGCAGTCTTCCTCCCTGACTCTTATCGTTCCAATCTGTGGAGGAAGTGTCGGAGAGGGGATCCACTACCACACCTTGTGAGTGTTGTGAGGGTTCACAGTGTTGCTCTTTGGCTTCAGTTCTGCTTCCATCCCCATCAGGAGATCCTTCTCTCACACCCCTCTTTTCTTCAGACGTTACACTCAATACGGCAACCACACCACTCCTCTCATCTGTAGATCCCTTTCTCAGGGCAGAAGAGGTAGACAAGGAAGGAAGTAGGGGAGATGTGTTCATACCATGTTTACTTGACTCTGAATCTACACAACAGAGCTGATCCACAGAGCCTGTTGACAGAGCTCCCTCACCTGCAGCTGAGGGTCTCTTTGGCCCTTCGCCCCCCTCACTACCTGCCTCAAGAGTGGCTCTGCTCTCTGAGGGAGACAGGTCAGAATTTATGGGGCTTGGACTAGAGTCCGGCTGGGGAATTGGTTTTAGAAAAAGGGCAACTTCTGCACTTTTCATGAGCAAGCCAATGCAGGCGCTGAAAGGCTGGGTGGGGCCCTGGAGCTTGGAACCATACTGCTCCAGATCTTGTTGCAAAGTGCACTGCAGAGTTTTTACAGCATGTTGCAGTTTGAGCAAGAACACATACTGCCCATGGCTAACTTGAACGCTCAGGTGCTTCTGGATGTGAATCAGTACCTGTAAGTCTACTTCATTTGCTGAAGAGGAGGCGGGGGCAGAAAGGGAAAGAGAATGGCTGCGTAAGCCTTCAAGAGAGAGTGGTTTATGGAGGCCATTGCTTGGGGTGTTGCTGGGTGATGCATCTCTGCTGTAGTACTCCTTAAGAAGCTTCTTCCTCTGAAGACGATTTGCTATCTCTGCTGATTCGCTCCGTGGCAACAGCCCTGACCCTAACCCCGCTTTTAGTCTCTCTTGATGCTGAGTGTATCGGGCAGGGTGGCACACCCAAAGGGTGAGAGGGAAGGAGTCCACGCAGGGAGTTGGGCGACCTCGACCACTGCGTGAACCTTCATAGTCCACCCAGAACTGGGAAAAGTGTATGGCCCACAGGTCGGTGGCTGCCGCTCTTTTGAGGGCATTGGTGGAGAGAGAGGGTGGGGTGAGGCCCCTGTACACATCATGAAGGCATGTGTCCTGCTCGTGAGCGTGGCGCAGGAAGACGGAATGCAGCACAGAGAATGAGTTTTGGGCATGAGGAAAGGAGGAAGAGAGGGAGGTGAAGAAGGGTTGCTCCTGGAAGGCCTGCAGGAGAGCCTCAAGACTGGAACGAGAGCAACCGAAAGAGTGACGTGTGTTCGTGGCCACCATCTCGGAGGTCTGCACTGACACAGAGCAAGGCTGGTCAGTCTTCTCCTGGTCTGCAGGGACCACCAGCTACAAACACGCAAACACAGAGTTTAGCATTAAACTGCAAAGACATTGAAAATGACATATATTAACTTCGAAACCAAATTCTGTCTCAAAACCTAGTGAGTCTTGTTGCCTATACTGGTAGGTCTCTAGATAAAATGGAGACTGATATATAATATCAGTTATATATATATGGAATATAACTGATTTGGGTCACTCTATATGGGCAGCATCCAGTTAACCTCAACTGATGCATTGAATGCAACAAGTACTCCTCACATGAACCACAAAAGCCCTCACTGCTGACTCTAACATTGTCTTAGCATGTGGCTCAGCTAACATGCATTGATTCTAATACGAGAATGTTTCAAAACCAATATAAAGTGATATAATAACATGAGTAAATAAATGAAGTGGCCTATTCAGGCAGCAACTCAAAACCATTGCATCAAGCATGTATCAAAGAATTTGTGTTAAATTAAGTGCGAGATATACCTTCAGCATGAGTCCATCCACTCTGATATCCACATGCTCATCGGGTTTCTGGGAGTCATTGAGTTTGTACAGCTCCATAAACTGTTCAAGACTCTGACGAAGGTCCAGTGCAAACAGATTGAGCCAAACCAGACTGCGAGAGTCAAGAACCAGCTGCAGAGCGTTCAACTGCACGTACAGGTTAGGACAAGGGACTGCAGGAAAGGAATTTTTTTAGAGAAATAAATGAATCCTTCAGAACAACTTAAGTTAATATTCTGAAATTGTCATCTGTATGGAAGAGCATGGATGTGAGCACTTCTGTCTTACTGGGATAGTCTTTGTCATCAGGGAAGTAGTACTCCGTGAACTCTGCATGGATAGCAGGCATCTCTTGGGGGAGATAGAGGGATTTCTTATTGCAGGAGATCATACTTTGAGGACTGGAGCGTGACTGGTCTGCTGTAGACACCTTTAAACATAACAATTCACTCAATCATTAAAGGTTTGGTCCACCATTTTGTTTAAGTTTTAATAAATGACGTCAAACGTCATTGTAGGGCATTTTTCATCCCTTTTGGAAGTCCATAGCCAAAGTCTCTTGCATTCATTTTTGTGCAAATTCAAAAAAGCCCTTTGGACATTGTGCAATATATCTCTGTGTTTTATAAAAAAGTATGTCATACAGGTTTGGAAAAACATGGGGTGAGAACTAAACCTTTATTTATGTCAATGTGTCTGTGTCGTCAATATCTTTAGAATAAAACAATGCACACTGCATTGTTTTAAGTACTAAAATATGAGTCTTTTTAAGGATTCCAATATGCTTTTAACCATTTGTATTTATGTGTACTTATTTTTATGCAAGTGTGTGTTTCCACACCAACCTGATAGATGATGAAATCTGCAATCCGCAGCACAATAGAGCTGGAAATAAGCTGGGTTCTGGGCGTAGGTGGGGGAGAGAAAGCACTACTGGAGCTTGTGGAGATCTTACCTGTGAAACACACATTCACATACACACTCAGACATCACTAACAAGATAGACACGCTACCAAAAACCTCAGCCACGTGTGAGTGGCACCTCAAATGCACACCAGAGAGGTACCGGTCTCCAGACACCAGCATCACTTGGCCGTGGGGGAGAGCGTCCTGCTCCCTAAGCATTCACCCTCCACCACGTGCCTCTAAGACAATCGACTGATTGACTGGGGACACGGAACCTGTTACGCAAAACCTCTCAAACTAGGACAGGTGCCAGGACACACTTAGTGACCACTGCAAAACACACTCTTAATAACTTAAGTTAAAATAAAAAGCTATGATGCTATTAACATGATGCTCATAAAAAAATAAGGAATGCTGCTAAACGGAGACAAAATCTGTGACACTTTAGCCAAAGGCCCTTATAAAAACAGCCTGCTACGCTCTCAGGGGCCACAGAGAAAGCTGTTTAGACATGGTAACCATAGTCTCAGCCTCAGATGGCACACCCACAGACCGCACCTAGTCTGTTCACTGGCTGTCTGGCTTCCCACACCTTTTGACATAATTTTTCTATCCACCTTTTTCCTAGGGGTCTTACTGGGAAAACGAATGTGGGTGGGACTTCCACTGGAAATCGTTCTGTAGCATTGCCTAGCTCCGACTGCAGTCATTTTAAACCCGGTTTACAGCTGATAATAAGACGTGTTTCGGATGATCCGATCGCAAATGGGCAGGGCTACATATAGTTGTAAACTGGATGCAAAATGTTTTGTGAAAAACACTGTGCCAGTTTGGTTCGTGCTTTCTTTGCCTTTGACTTTTTTGTAGATTATTACCATTTAGTAACACACTGACAAAAGGTTCATTTGAGATGAAAAATGCCTCGCATTGAAAGAAGATGAGAGTAGATGGCTGCAGTCAGGGGAGGAGTGAAATAAGAGCTGTCAATTCGAAAATTCTCACTTCTCTTAGTGGATCAGACTCCTTCGAGATTAAAAGGCAGATATTGTGAGATTCACGCTCATGCGCTGTTGCTGATAAAGTAGATATAATTAAAAATGATTAAAAAAAAGACACTCAATGTACCTGTTATATAGTTTCGCCAATAAGATGTTTCTTTCCAACCATTTTTAGTTTATAAAGAAATGCATTTTAGATATTTCAGAAATATGATAAAATCACACATACCATACAGAGATCGCACTGTCAGAGTGTTGGGAATATTCACATACTGCATAATTTATACACATAAAACATGATATTAGAGATAAAAAAATAAAACTTTATAGAAGAGAACAATGCCATGCAAACAAGAGGTATTTATACATAGTCACCATAATAATATAAGTTATATTGCCAGACACTATCCACAGTCTTGTGCAGCTGGAAAAATCCCACTACGCCGCCTCGCTCTCAAGAGACTTTTTTTGGCATATGTCACCATGACATCATAGCAAGATTTCTAACCGGCATGCTCTTGGCGCTAAACACCGGTGATCGGTTCTGCGCAGACGTTGCT
Source organism: Xyrauchen texanus (assembly GCF_025860055.1). Classification (NCBI taxonomy): domain Eukaryota; kingdom Metazoa; phylum Chordata; class Actinopteri; order Cypriniformes; family Catostomidae; genus Xyrauchen; species Xyrauchen texanus. Next base: position 14,893,415 of record NC_068322.1, read on the forward strand.
CATCTCAAACGAGCCTATAGTGATTAATGTCATTATAGACGCTCTCCTCAAAATCCCAACACCACAACAAAAGAATGAATAATAATAATAATAATAATAATACATTTTATTTAAAGCGCCTTATCAGGACACCCAAGGACACTGTACAAAACAGATAAAAACCATTAAAACAGTAAACAATAAAATTGGCAAAACAACATTGAGGTGATATGGGTCAGGCGGAATATGATTGTCTAAACAAGTGAGTTTTGAGTTTGGATTTGAAAAGATTAAATGAGTTGATGGTACGAAGATCTGGAGGGAGGGAATTCCAAAGATGGGGAGCAGAGCGACTAACGCCCTGTTCCCCATTGTGACAAGACGAGCAGGGGAACAGAAAGATGGCAGGTGTGAGATGACCGGAGTGAACGAGTAGGGATGTTTAAATGGAGAAGATCTGAGATATATAGAGGAGCCATGTTATGAACTGCTTTGTAAGTAATGAGAAGTATTTTAAAGATGATCCTCTGTTTGACAGGAAGCCAGTGAAGTTGTTGCAAGACGGGAGTGATATGATGAAAAATAGGGGTCTGAGTAATCAGGCGTGCAGCAGAGTTCTGTAGGAGCTGCAGCTTCTGGAGCGACTTATTAGGGAGGCCAAACAGGAGTGAGTTGCAGTAATCTAACCGAGATGTGATAAGACTGTGAACCAGGATGGCGGTGGTTTTTGGAGTAAGAGAGGGACGGAGGCGGGAAATGTTACGCAGGTGGAAATAGGCTGACCGGGTGATGCTGTTAATGTGAGAGTGGAAGGATAAAGTGCTGTCAAGGACGACACCCAGACTCTTAACCTGAGGGGAGGGAAGGATAGTTGAGTTATCAATGGTAATGGAAACTTTATTAGCTTTAGAGAGGGTATGAGGTGTGCCCACCAGGAGGACTTCGGTTTTTGAACTGTTCAGTTTGAGAAAGTTGGATGAAAACCAAGAGTGAATTTCTTGGAGACAGAGGGTAAGAGAGGTTGGCGGGAGTAAAGAAGATGGTTTAGTAGAGAGGTAGAGCTGGGTGTCGATCCGCGTAGCAATGAAATTTAATGTTATGTTTACGGAGGATGTGACCAAGAGGGAGGATGTATATGATAAAAGGAGAGGCCCCAATACAGAGCCTTGGGGCACTCCGGCGGAGACGGGAAGGTAACGGATTTCTGGGTTTTAGTTGTATGAACTGTGTGCGATCAGAGATGTATGAAGTAAACCAGGCTATGGGAGTGTGGGTGATACCAATAGATGATAATCGACTGAGAAGGGTGGGATGAGAAATGGTATCAAAAGCTGCTGTGAGGTCCAGAAGAATGAGAATTGAAAGTAACCCAGAATCAGAAGCCATAAGAAGGTCATCTGAAATTTTGATGAGTGCGGTTTCAGTGCTGTGAAGGGGACGGAAGCCAGATTGAAACTGCTCGTAGATGCTATTCGACATGAGGTGAGTATGAAGTTGAAAAGCAACTGTTTTTTCCAGGATTTTGGATATGAAGGGTAAATTAGATATGGGACGGAGATTGCTAAAATTAGTGGGGTCCAGACCAGGTTTTTTCAGAATGGGTGTGACCGAGGCAATTTTGAGTGAAGGGGGACTGAACCAGAGCTTAGGGAGGAGTGAATAATCTCAGTGATGAGAGGGGCAAGTGAAGAGCAGCAGGATTTAACCAGGCTGGTGGGAAGTGGGTCGAGCTGACATGTGGAGGGTTTAGATTTATGAATAATGTCCGAAATGGCTTGAACAGAGGGAAGGTCGAAACTTGAAAAAGTAGTAGTTGGGAATGGATAAGGGGTGTTAAAGTTGCCTCCAGAAGCAGCAGCTCCAGATGAGGTCAGGTCTTTATGGATGTCTGTAATTTTGGAAACAAAAAAGGACATAAGTTTATTGCAAAAGTCTTGAGATTGCATATGGTAAGGAAGAGAATCAGGAGGTTTTGTAATGGAGGTGAGGAGGGAGAACAGAGTTTTAGAATTATGATGATTAGAGTGGATTAAGTGTGAGTAATAAGCAGATTTAGCTGAAGAGAGAGAATCCTTATACAAATTGACATGTTCCATGTACATATTTTTATGAATGGTGAGTCCAGTTCTGTTAGCAAGACGCTCCAGCTGACGGCCCTGGGATTTCAGAAGGCGTAGGGCGGGAGTGAACCAGGGTGCTGAACGGTTGAAGGAGACTGATCTGAATCTCATAGGAGCATGAGTGTCCAAGAGAGTGTGAAGGTGTTTGTTATAGTGGGAAACTAATTCATCAGGTGAACAGCAGGCAGGTACACTTGGAAAATTATTGATATCAGATGCAAAGGTGACAGTGTTAATGTCCTTGATATTCCTGAAAGAAATGGTGCGAGGAAGAGTCAGTTTAGATAGCGGAAGGGTGATCTTAAAAGTAATAAGCATATGGTCGGAAAAGGCAACAGAGTGAGTTTTACAGGCAGAGGGGATGACACCGGAACAACAGACTAAATCCAGTATATGCCCCCCACAATGAGTTGGAGAGTCGATATATAAATGCAGACCGAGGCTTTCCAGGCAAGATGAAAATTCTCTGGAGAGCGGAGAACTGATATTATCCATATGAATATTAAAATCACCCAGGATGATTAAGTTATGAGATAGAGTTGAAAGATGAGTGAAAAGCTGAGAAAAGTCATTTAGAAAAGCTTTGTTATATTTTGGGGGACGGTAAACAGTGACCACAACTGTGGGCGAGGGTCCGGGCAACAGTGAGGCAGAGTACTCAAACGATGAAAATAGAGGAGAAACAGGAATCGGCAAAACTTTCCAGGTCTCGCGATGAAACAATGCGAGACCTCCGCCACGTCCAGAAGCACGGGGCTGGCAATTGTAAACAAACCCCGGCGGGGCAGACGCGTTAAGGGGAATAAAATCATTAGTCAGCTGCCAGGTCTCAGTCAAACATAAAAAGTCAAGATTATAGTCCATAATGACATCTCTGATTAGTGGACCCTTGTTGTTGAGAGAGCGAGTGTTCAAGAGACCAAAGTTCACGGTGGCAGAGCTACTTTTATAGGCAGAGTTAGCCACTTTAGGGAGACTAGCCAGACTACTGTGATTAGCACCTCGGCTGGAGTTGCGAGAACGACGGCGTGTGGAAAACCAAGTTGGAATGAAAGAATAAGAATTCTTGTAAAAGCGCTTACCGCGCGGTCCACGATGAATATATCTCCGGTTCGGCTGGAAAAAGATGTCCGATGGAATGGAGCAACCAGATGGGGGCTGGAGGACATCAACATGGCGTCGGAGCTTCAAAAGCTCAGCAACAGAGTACTGGAACAGAGCGTCAACTTGCAGGTGGGCAAGAGACACCAGAAGCCAGCCAAGCACGAGCCAGAAAACCGACCGGCGAATCCACGTCATCCTCAGGTAAGCAGATCCTCAGGTAAGCAGCAGCGGTGAAGATGTTAGGACGCAGTCGGGATCACAGAAGAGTGTTAATCCAACAGTTACTGGTCATAAGTAGCAACCACTGTTGTACAGGCGATATAATGATTCAATTTGATCAGATTGAAGCACTATCTGTCTGAAAATTCGCTGGTATTGTCAAAATGTATGCCAAAGTTCTGCCGGTGAGTAGCGGCGACAGTCACGCCAGCGTTCACTCACATGCTATGTCCAATGCCCATAAGACATGGATAACCACTCGGGGAGCGCCGAGAATATATGAATAGACAAATGCCGCAACATCAGCTGTGTTTACTTGACCATCCCACATTTCGCCCCAAGCATCAAGGAACATAGGAAAAAGTTGGATAACTTTTCCATGTAACTGTGATCACAAAAAGCTAATTCCAGCCAAATATTTTGTATATTAGTATATTAAAGCTAGAAAACTAGATTTTTTTTGTAATGCTTAGCAGTGTCAGAAATGCACTTTTTTTTATTAAAGGGCAATATTTACCACATGGAATTTATTTTCAGGGGTGTTTTTTTTACCTTTATGAGGGCATATTTTTTTCTTTTTTCTAACTACATAAAAACACTGTCTCATGCAAAATACTTTTAACCAATTAATAACATTTTGAATACAAGTATTGAGCAATACTTGTTTCTTTAAAATCATAATCAAGTCATATTTTGTGTGATAATATTTTTCAGATGATAAAGCCAAAATAAAGTTCTTTACAGGGGCCTTTTTTGCCTCAACATTTGAATTTTGGGGTCATTTTAGTCCATTTTTGTGGCATTTTTTCCCGAACTCTCATTAACTTCTTACCCTGATGCTATTATATTTTCAGTAAAGCTGCTTTGGAATAATATGTATAGGGAACAGTGCTATGAAAATAAACCTGAATTGAATTTTCCATGACTTTAAGTTCCCCATCTGTCGCTCAATTCAACGTTGTGTTGAAGAAGCAACATTAGGGGTCTCTCGAGAGCCTCGCGCATTTCTGAACTTGAGAAAAGGCAGACAGAATTTGCATATGGACGTATGGGTATAAAGGGAGGGAAATGCATCTGTTCATTCAGAAATTTACTTCGGAGCCGACCGGTTGTGTGAGCAGCGAGCTGCGATTCACAAAACTGTTCACCTCACCTCTAAGAGCGTATGCTGTTGAATCTACGCCGCATATCAGCGGCTTTCTCCTTCTCTGCACAGCAGTGCAGCTTTGCCCTTGGGCGCTTCGACAGCGCTGTCTAAAAGGGAATATTGTAAAAGAGTTTGATTCTCTAAAAGAGCAATACACAGCGGCATTTCCCTTCCGCCCATGTGTAGTTCCTGGATGCGGTCGATTTCTCTCCACTCCTGACGGTCACAGGCGCTGCCTCGTGTGTCTGGGCCGTGATCACACCGAGGCAGCGTTTGTGGATGGTTCGTGTTCACCTTACAAATGGCAACGTTGCGGTCGCAGCTTTCCTTCCTAAAAAGAAATGCCACACCAGCCGCCCCCCGTGTCGCTCCTTCCCATGGGATTGAGGATGACCCGGCTGGCGATGGAGGTGATTTGGGGATGGAAGCGGGCTTGGTTTTGCCAGGTACATCCCCACGAACCCCCCCCCGGACAGTTTGTCTATCCTCTTGAGCCCCCTGAGCTGGATGATGAGCTCGCCGCTGCATCAGAGAGTGTTCCGGTGTCTGACGCGGAAGACTCGATTGGACTGCCACCCTCGAAACCTGCCTGGAGTTCGGTCCGGCAGACACTCACGTCAGATTTTACTGGGCAACGTGCCCAAGGTTCCTACAACTCCCTTCAGAGACCAGGTAGTACACCTGCAAGTGCTGCCCCAGGAGGAGGCAGACCCAGCACCTTTGTTGCTGTGTCCTGTACGTGCTTTGCGTATCTATTTGTACCGCACGCAGAGCTTTAGACGTTCTGAGCAGCTCTTTGTCTGCTTTGGTAGACAGCGGAAAGGGAACGCTGTCTCCAAACAGAGGCTTTCCCACTGGGTGGTTGACGCCATAGCATTGGCCTATCACACTCAGGCCGTGTCCGCCAGCTTGCAGGTTCGAGCACACTCGACGAGAAGTGTGGCATCCTCGTGGGCACTGGACAAAGGCACCTCCTTAGAAGACATATGCAGAGCAGCGGGTCTCAGGGTTTCATCCTGTTTTTTCTCAGGTCCGAGCCGGTAGAACTCAGTAACGCGGTAACAACTGACTGGGTATAACGCTTGCCTGAAAGTGTGTATACCTCATTGTCGGCTCCTCAGGCAAAATCCTGAACGAACAGACGCATCTCTCTCCCTTTATACCCGTATGTCCGGGGGTGGTACATGCAAATTCTGTCTGCCAATTTCTCATTGGCCTTTTCTCAAGTTCAGAAATGCACGAGGCTCACAAGAGAGACCCCCTAGTGTAGCTTCTTCGACACAACGTCTTGTTCCCTCTAACCTAGACGATTTTATTAATTTCAATGAATTTTCCAGACCTGGAAATCACCATTTTTTTAATTCCCTGATATATCCAGGTTTCCCATTACAATGCTTGGGAACTCTGCAATAAATTCTTGGCCAGAATGAGTAAACTAGACTATACTTTATGCCAAAAGTCATACGTTTGTCTACAAGAGACTTTGGCGACCAGTCATGAACATGTTTGATCCATAAATACATGATCAGTGTCTTCTGAAAGTGCTCTCCAGCCTTTGTGAAGAGCCTTGAAAATAAAATGTCACAAATTTTTTAAATGGATCCATGATGCTATCAACTGACAAGTTAAATCAAGCTCATACTGCAATAACAATACATCAGTCAAACAATCAGTGTTTCTCATTAAACCAAATAACAATCGGTGCACACCTGCCAATCAAAGTGGGTTAATAGACAGTGATGTTAAAGAGTCTCACCATGCTGGGGAGAACTTTGGGACTGGCTGCTGACTGCATTTTTAAGCATGTCTACATTGGAATTAAACTCTTCCAGAAGAGAACGGGCCCAGGTCTCACGGGACTTTGTGGCCTCTCCATAATGCATCCAATGCAGACAGCCATCACCTGAGCAAGAGCAAAAGAGGCATTCATTTAAGAACCTGAATTTCCAACTGATCAACAGGTCATCAAAGTAATAACTTGCTCCTAGTGTTTACCTGCTTTGTGGTAGGGGTAGTAGTCTACGGTTATATTACTGAATGACAACTGCATAGCACCACCGTCTAATCTCTTATTAATTCCTTTAGAGAGAGAGAAAGATGCATATACAAAATCTAAACTCCTATGCCAGGGTAATATCACCAAACTACACGCAAACATTGAGACAGAGGTAGGTGCATGTTTGTAGCACCTCTGTCCTTGGCATTGGTGTCATCGCAGATGTGCAGGTCCAGGTGTGTGATTTGGAGGTGGTGTGATGTCTCACGGACATCATAAGAGTTGAAGAGCCGTGCCATGGAGGCGCTCTGATCTGCCGCGGCTGAAGCTTGCTGTGGGCGCACCTGCTGGGCTGAGGGGGGTGCTGGCGTTACCTAAAACACACACTAAGAGTTGAAACATACCTAAAGCTCAGATAGCTTTAGGTATAATCCAAATTATGTCTTCACATGTCTAAATACATGTATAAAGTACAATTATATCTGAACAGCATAAGATACATCTGTCAAGTATTTAAAGGCAGGCAAATATGAGCTACAATTTTCAAATATTGCAAAATCAGAGGTTAAAGTTTGAGTATAACCAGTAGGGGGTGCAAAAAGATCATTTAGAGAATAGAAGAAAAGAGGTTTGCCCGTGTTTGTTTGGGTTCAAGAGCTTCTAGAACAACTAGACAACAATACAGCCATTTTAACACTAGACAACAAGAGTAAAGAGATGCAGATATGAAAGAAAAACAAAGCTAGTATAAGACCATAATGAAACAAAAACCAAACACATACTGCTAGTTGAGACACAGACAGGGAACAAGAATGAGGAAATAAGGAAGCCTGAAACAGGTAGTATAAGGTATGTTTACAGGAGATAGAATGATGAATGAGAAGAGGAGCAGTGGCGGCTGCTGGTCTTTCAAAGAGGGGAAGCTCATTTTCGGCCTACATTATAAACTTATTTACCCTATTTTTTGCACTAAATCAATCTTAGGTGTTGATCTGCCCTGCTGTTTAATTCTAATTTTTTCCTCGTAAGGAAGACTTTCAAATGGCTTCGCCAAAATCAGGTCGACAATATTAGCACCGTCTGCCATCGTGCGCAGTTTCACCCGTACGACGCTAGCCTAGCCTACTGTATGAATGAATGAATGAACGAACGAACGAACGAACGAACGAACGAACGAACGAACGAACGAACGAACGAACGAACGAACGAACGAACGAACGAACGAACGAACGCTCTAAAACAAAATATATTAAACTTGGTAAAACTGAAACAAGGAATGTGGTGTATAATTGTGTGAAATGTATTATGCAAATTGACTAGCAATTTCGCCAAACAAATATAAAGAAATAGGTTGCAGCAGTTTGTCTTTCGACTACACTTGAGAAATCCGCGATGGGACTGAGCGTGAAATAGCTTCAGTGACTTCTTATAGTACAGATTCGCTGTCAATCAAAAGGAGATGCAGTCTTTCGACAGATCCTCCAATCATCACGCGGAAGCCCGGAGTCCGGGCCAGCCCACTCCTCATTCACCCCCAGAGACGCTGAGCGTCCGTGGGCGGGACATAATCGCAGCATTTATCCAATGACCGTCTATTTTCGGAGCACTGAAAAAAACTGTTCAGAGCAGCCCCATTGAAGTCAATGGACGCTCGGCTTCAACAGGGAAATGCACTGACGCTACGGGAATGTATGAGAAGTAAATCGAGTCAGCCGACCTGCTATATGTAATGTAGCTGATTCTGAACGAACTCGTCTTCGAGATGAACGTGTTCTAACGCATTTTTAGTCAATAAATTGTTTACACAATAGTACATATTTGACCATTATTTTTTTGACATTATAGGGGAAGCTGAGCTTCCCTTGCAGTCTTAAAGAAATCCCCACTGAAGAGGAGGTGCCCTCACACAGACCTGTGCAGTCTCAGTGGCCATGCTTTTCCTCTGTGCTGCTGATTTTTCCATGGCTTCACTGAGAGACTTGGCATACTGCACCATGGCCTTGAGCTGAGAGTCTGTCAGAACCCACAGCAGATCGTCCAAGATCAGAATCAGCTTGGACGCCACTACATTGCAATCCTTCATCTGAAAAACAGACACAAGCTGTTAATATCATAGCTGCAATGCTCGTAATGTACACCTTCAAAAATGCTCATGAAATAGCAAGAAAGACAAATGTACTGTATTTCATAGATGTATAAATATTATATAGTTTTTTATGAACTAATGGTGTTTGTATGTGTGTGCGGTTGGATGCCACTGAAACAAACTCCTCTAATCAGCTGCCAATATTTATAGGGGAGCCATATAGAAACAGATCCCGGCTGCTCATGACACCACGCTCAGAGCTGACCTATAAACGAAAGCACTACAAACCGATATACATGGAATAACACGGTGAAGGTTTTTTCCACACCTTTTGACCAATGAAGCTCCATAATAGTTCGACGACTTTTCCAGTTGTTTGTGATTACTGTATATTAGGATTAAAAAAAATAAAATACAAAAAAAGACAGAGCACTTTCTTCGCAAGTCCCATCGTTTTCCTAATAAAGTGCTTTGTGTATGTATATTAATATTGTTTCTTTTTATAGCACATCTTTTATGCAATGGTAATTTAAATGCTTTACATAGACAAGAAAAACAGAAAGAAAACTGAACTCTTAAATATAAAAATAATCAGTCTCGTATAATTTATATAAAAATTATATCAGTCATAATATGACACAGATTTGACAATGTGGGTTACCTTTAAGCATTTGTGTTCGAAGATGTGTAATGAATGTCTGTTTGTGAGAGTGTCCTTACCCTTCTCTTTAAAGTGACTCTGATCTTTGACTGGTTGGTGATGAGTCGTATGGGGGCGCTGACGACCTCGTGCTCTGCGCTTTGGATGGCGTCTGCTTCAATCCTGATCATCTGCCAGCTCACTTCCTTAAAAGTAAGGATCTGAAACAAACCATATTGTTACCTCCAAAAAACACCCCTGACAACCTCATAACATTATAGAGATAAACAGTGTGAGCGTGCAGTGCTGTACCTCTCCACGCGTGGGGTCCATGATGCGTGTGTATCGGAGGTCGCTGGTGGCCCAGCTGGTGTTAACGCTGTTGACCTGGAGCTGCGAGAGCTCAAAGGAGGCATTGAAGGCTTTGGCGCTGATCCGAATTACTATGGAGTTGATAGAGAGAGAGATGCCCTCCACTACCTTCTCTGCAAAACCATATTCACTGAGAAAGAGAGAAGAACATAATATAATTAAGAGAAAAATATAATTAAACAAATAAACATGTTTTATTCCACCACCAAAAGGTTATGTTTGACTGAGAGCACAAAAAACTTAGAGGGGCAAAGAGGATTTAAGTTCAAAAGCATAATTATGATGTTATGTGTGTAAATAAAATGGACGTATTAGGTAATTTTATAACTCTTTTTCACTTTAAAACCAACAGAGGATGACTCAACACTCTTGCATTAAAATGAAGAGCAAAGCACGTCCATAAAAGGTGGAATTTATGCTTAATCTATGCATTTTATTACTCTCATACTGCCACAGAGAATGACAGTAAATTATATAAACTTGTTGCCTCATAAAGAGGCTAAATGAATCATATTTTCTGGTAAGCTTTATCGATATTCTTCATTTTTTTTTATGATCAATACCAATTAGCATCTGCCATGACTTTTTTTAAATTGGCAAACCCCTAACTCAGAATATTGAGGCTCAAAGAAAATCCAGAGATTGCCATTGGTAACTATGACATTGTTATGGTGTTAATTTTGTAAATATGATGATTCAGATGTGAAATGAAGGCAGCAAGTCATCCATGATGAGTTAAAACAAGAAACAGTGGAGGAGCACAAACCGAGGGAAATAGAGCCACTAAACTGAAACTGACCTTTGACCCGAGGCTGTTGCTATGGGTGATGGGCCGTTGGGAGGGCGAGGCTCATCACAGGTGCTCATCTCCATGACAACTTTATCCAAAGACTGAAAGATATGATTTACAACCACAATTTTTAACAACCATAAATATACAACTGCCTTAGATCAAAGCAGTGACTTTTCTAGGTAATGCAAGAATGACAAACAAAAAACCTGAAAACAACACTGATTATAACTAAAGATTTATAGTATCGTTTCTATTTTTGTTTTCAAAGCCTTGTAATTCTTACCAGAGAGATTGGATGAGTCTTCAATTTGGTCCACTGGATCTGAGACACACACCGGAAAAATTCATTTATTTATGAAAATGCACTACACAGTCTGTAATTATGCACTGTTTGCAAGAGCTTTCCCAAGATAAATTAAGCAATCTGCACCTTGATCTGTGTATATGTGTGCATGTTTAGTCAATATGTGTTAATAAAATTGCTCTAGGCCTCTAGATAAAAGGACACGCGCACTTTACTAGCACTCAGTTCTGATGCTCTTTTACCAAATAGAGGAAGAGAAAGGAATATACAGAGGAACAGATAGAAAGAGACCAAGAGACGGTCTACAGTACAGATTAAGTATGGTGAACCTGCGTATATGGCCAGTGTGTGTGTGTGTGTGTGTGTGTGTGTGTGTGTGTGTGTGTATACAGTTTTTCCAGATTGCGTCAGGGAGCATTTAAAAGCACCTGGGTCACAGCCAGAAGGACAAAACAGTATGTTCCTCTTAAGAGTCAGACAGGGACACAACACTCATGTTTCTAAAGTGCAGAATACAGAAAAGTCCATTTTATTTTTTCTGCACTCTAATATGGAGGTGAAAGTTGAAATGGAGAAACCCTAATTCAGGCAACACAAATTGAAAAACAAATTTTTTAATGAGATCAGAGGACAGAATAATAAAAGAGACTGAAGGGGAGAAAGAGGAGAGGAAAAGAGCATTTCATAGTCCGTGTCAAGACCCCCTTCTCCTGTATGAGCTGGAGTTCATCACACAAACACTATCTTTGGCCTTCTCCACTCTCTGTCACTCATTACACAGGCATGGGCTTTACTGAACCAATCCCACACTGACCCTCAGCACAGCTGCAGCTATCATGTTTTAACAACAAACACAACGAATTCCATTGAGGATCCAATAGACAACTATGTGACTGTGCACTTCTGGACAAGAATGGAGACTGTCAACAATGACAAAAAAGTGGAAAACTGCACCTGACTAATAGATAATTGATCAAAACTGCCAGAGTGAAGGATGGGCAAGTCTAGTGGGGCCAGAATGAGAAAACTACAATATCAGACTGTGTATTGGTTCAACTGCTTGAGATTGACATTACAATGTGGGAAAATAGACTATGGTGTTTGTTTCTGTAGCAAACGTAGCATTTATCATGTCAAGCGAGATTCAAACCAGTCAAGTCAGTGTTATAAAAAGGGTCATAATTAAAATAACATTGAGTCACTGCCACTTTGAGGCCTGTGTGGTCAGCAGCATGCTGTCATAGATTCCCTGTTGTGATTACAGGGCACATTTACTCTGATTCTGTGCTTCAACAAAACTGCTCTGAGACAACCTATTCTTATCCATCACTGTCTGCACTAGCATTGGTAGTTACAGCATCTTGTCAGGCTCATTTGCATAAAAAATGCAGAATTTTCCCCATTTTCTGCTCTGAGAATTTTTGGGGAAAATGTACGGAATTCTATTTAGCATGGTAAAATGTGTTAAATCGAGCCAAGATTACTACAGTTTTATCGATAGCTAAATATTTTTTTTTTGCTAAAATCTTTAATAAACAACCCACACGGTGTGGTGGATGTGCATAATTTCGTGAATGATTCATTGCATTCGAACACTATGCACACAGCTTTCGGCTAAGTTTTGCATGCACAGATTCTGTGTGGGCCTGTGCAATGCTATCGATCGCTGCCACTCATGTCACCTCAAATCTCCAATTTTCATTCAAATCAACTGACCTCTGGTCAGGTGATGTAAGCTTTGTAAGTGCAAATCGTTGTCAGTATGAATATCACTGTATATGTATATATATATATATATATATATATATATATATATATATATATATATATATATATATATATATATATATATATATATCTTTCTTTAAAGGAATAGTTCACCCAAAAATGAAAACTCTCTCATCATTTACTCACCCTCATGCAATCCCAGATATGTCTGACTTTTTCTTCTGCTGAACACAAATTATGATTTTTAAAAGAATATCTCAGCTCTGTAGGTACATACAATGCAAGTGAATGGGTGCAAAAACTGATGCCCTGAAAAGCACATAAAGGCATCATAAAAGTAATACATATGATTCCAGTGTTTGAGTCCATATTTTCAGAAGTGATATGACAGGTGTGGGTGAGAAACAGATCAATATTTAAGTAATTTTTTGCTTTAAATTCTTCTCCCTGGCCAGTAGTGGGTGGTTTGCATGCCAAATGTGAATCACCAAAAACACAAGAAGAAGAATGTGAAAGTGATAAGTTTCTCACCCACACCAATCATATTGCTTCTGAAGAAATTGGATTAACTTTATGGTGACTTATGTGATTTTTGGAGGTTCAAACTTTTGGCACCCATTCACTTGCAATGTATGGACCTACAGAGCTAAGATATTCTTCTAAAAATCTTAATTTGAGTTCAGCAAATGATAGAAAAGTCTGGGATATCATAAGAAAGAGTAAATGATGAGGGAATTTTCATTTGTGGGTTAACTATACCTGTGTGCAAGACTAAATCCCATTTCACACACTTCTACAACGCAAGTGCATACTTTTACGTGTAAAGTCAGCCAGTGAATTAGTATTGGGAAATTCTACAATATCATAAAACTGCACCTTAGTACCACATGAGAGAACCATTGCAAATCGATCATCTTGCACAGCGCAAAGGGTTGTGGGCAGTATTAGTCCAAAAAGCATGCACAAATGAAAACTTTAAACAGCACCCTTTAAAGTAGCACAGCATCTGAGAACTTTTGGTTTACTATTTTTAACATGTGATTTGGGACACACCTTTCCCAATCTTGCATTTTATATACAATATAGAATGTATAGAATAGTATGCGAATTGGGATGCACTCCAAGTGTGCAAATCTGGAGAACAGTTTGCAGATTATGCAATTATGATGTCATCTAGGGGTGGAGGGAAAAAATGGATTCTGTTACAATTGGTGATTCAATTTTAAAATGGTCTCCCTGATGAAAAATCTATATTTTATTTAATTTTTAAAAATGACATGTTTAGCTTAACACTAATACGACTGATAGATAAATATAGGAAGAAATATTCATGCAGAGCTCCACGTGAACAGGTTTTCTCTAGATGTTTTGTATCTGTAATTCTTTACATTTAGTCCTTCAATCAAATTGCTGCTTGTTGACTGTCAGACGTCAAATCCTCTGCCGTGTGGGTAATGTTCCTGTGATTATGCATAATATAGGTTTATTTGTGAGGTGTTGTGGAGAGTATTTGTCAGGAGTCCTTCTTCTCTCTAATGGAGCTTTTCGTGTTTCTTTAATAGTTTTGTGAGATAATACGTTTGTTATTTATCCCTATGAAACACATCTGATTGGGTAACATGGACATAATGCAGCCTAATTATACATCCTTAGCACTGACTAGTTGACTAATAGCTCAGGAAATGAACCAACTGGACAATTGGTCAAATTAAATTATTATTTTTGCGTATCCCTAACTTTTACCTGCAAATTCTGTATTACAGAGTGAAATAAATAGTCATTTCAGACACAATTGTTCTTCAATAGACAAATCACAATACATATCAAATCTGCAGTAAATATCATTGGAATATAAAATCAGGAGGTCTGTGGCATTCCCAGCCCTAATGTAATCAAGGAGCAGATGAATGCCACAGGGGTGTCTCTTACCCGGATGGCAGCTTTGTTGCAGCACACTTTATTAATGGCGAGCCAGGTGGGCAGATCTAGCATATTCTGCAAAACCTCCTCATCCAGCTCCAGGTTGGTAAGATGGCCCTCCCCTTTCAGAGTGCTCAGATTAATCTTATCTGGGGAGAGATTCTTAGCAAACCTGCAGAAAAGAGAGGAAGAGAAAAGGATGGAAAAATCGGAGGAAAAACATCATTAAGATGAATGAGGAGGAGGGAAGGCAAAATAAGACCATTATGGAGCTCTTTGTGTTTGACTGTTATTACAGTCGACAAGTAAGCAGACAGCCAAGCGGTCATGCTGTTCCCACCCAACCCTTGAGCTGTGTGTGTTCTTGTGTGTGTAAAGACCTTCCATGCTTAATTAAAGCAATAAGGTAAGAGGCTGATCTATACTGGGTGAACATGGGCTAAAGGGTGCTGTTAGAGGAGACACACTGAGGACTGCCAGTAATTCCTTCAGCCGTGGCTATAATACAGCATGGTTTCGATTGCATTATTGCTTTTATAAACATGCCTGACATGACAAAAATATGAAGGACACAATTTTACATTAAGATTTTTTTTTATTAAGCTAGTTCATTAAGGGCCATCCTTCTGCTGATATCAAAATGGCAAAATTGGAAAGATTTAGATGTACATTAGTCATGATGTTATGGTGCCTTTAAAGCCAGTTTGAATTCAGTTTTCTTTAGGAAGTATCTTCAAAACACAAAACGCTGCATATTCGTAATTGACTGACAGGGCAGCAAGACAGCTACTTCAAGTTTCAAACACAACCTATACATTGATTTCCTGACCAACCATGGGCAAGCACCATGATCATTTTGATTGTTGCTGTCTTGAGTGTTTTCTGGTCTCAATAAAAAAAAAAAATATAACATTTGTAACAACTGATCCAGATGGTGTAAGTTGAAGTAAATATGAGTTCAGACTCAAATTGTTCAGTTCTTGACTGTCATAACAATTCAAAGTTGTTAATCAACGTAACTAACCTTGGGCCAACGCTTCATATCATCAACCCACTCTGGTGAGGCGCTAAAGACGATCATCGAGACTCTGTAAAGTACAGTCACTTTGGAGCCACAATTTTTTTATTTGGCTATTTGTACAATTTAATAAGCTAAACATCACATTATCCACTAAAAACATACGCAGATGTGATTGAAAACACTGGAGACTATAAAACAGGCTTCAGCTATGAATCGAGGAACATTTCTGCGATCAGAAAAAAGATGGATATCATGGATTTTAGCATGGCTGGAACTTTGCATTGACCAATCATCATCCAGGACTGGTGACAGACCAGTATATTGGCGAGGACAATATCAGAATAACAAGTGACCATTTGGCCTAGTGTCAGTTACAAATTCTATTTAAAGCCAATTGACAATAAACCTTATCCAAATTCAATTTAAGAGTATTCTGACTAAATATTGAGTACAGAGTAAAGTGTTTGTTTCATTTACAGGACCTCTGACAGACCGATATATTGGTCAGGCTGATAATTGCCCATTTTGAGATTGTCAGACAACTACAGATGAAACTAAATGCCGATAAAATCAATCCATAATCGAGTACAATAAATGGGCTTTCAAAGATGTATACTGTCGTCATGATTAACACAGGCTAATGATTGGGGCAAATTCTATCATGTGACATCATATTTTTGTGTTAATGATAATTTTCCCGACAACATTTTTTTCCAAACCAGTTTTAGGCAACATTTGAAGTATCGACATAAGAGTTTGTGCGCTAGAGTTAAACAGAAAAATATTAAGTCGACATTTGTGAAATTTTAGCGATAATTTGCATTTCCATCAGCTTTATGTAAAGCTGCTTTGAAACTTTGTGTGTTGTGAAAGGCACTATACAAATAAAAATGACAACTTTATTGTGATGCACTAAACGCATTGTTTAATGGATGTGTCCACAACATTTAAACCACCTGCCTAATATTGTGTAGGTCCCCCTCGTGCCGCCAAAACAGCGGCAACTCTCATCTCAGAATAGAATTCTAAGATTCTATTCTTCTCCTCAACAATTGTACAGAGCTGTTATCTGAGTTACCATAGACTATCAGTTTAAACCAGTCTGGCCATTTTCTGTTCACACTCTCATCAACAAGGCATTTTGTCTGCAGAACTGATGCTCACTGGATGTTTTTTTTTTAATTTTGGCACCATTCAGAGTAAATTCTAGAGACTGTTGTGTGTGAAAATCCCAGGAAATTAGCAGTTACAGAAATACTCAAACCAGCCCATTTAACAAAAAGAAATATATAATATTTTTTGTTAGCAGTGCCTTTAAATGAGTGCATATTAACTAGAGATCACTTGAATGGCTTAACCTCATCTGTGCAATGCGTGATTATAATTAAATGTTTTTCTTAAATGGTTTTTGATCAACAACTGACTGTAAAGATCAGAAAGGGTATTAAAAAGAGACCGTATTCAATGACATATGGGTTATGTGGATCTTGTCTTAGACACACATTACACGGGACAACATTTCCTTTCAACACGCAGTGATTTAACATTGTTAAATCAATGTAAATACTTGTAAATAGTACAAATTAGGCAATTTAACAATAAATATGTAACAAAAATAATACAGTATATGAAATGTAATATCTTATTTAGTGATTGAATAAATGTATTAGTTCATTTTTAAAAAAGCCAAAATGTGACCAAAATGATGAAAATGTAATAACAATATTTTCCTAATGTACCTAGTTCAAAGGTCCCCTGTATAATTGACAGCATAAGAGCATTAGCTGGGAGAGAATTTCTTTTATACACTGGTGGCCAAAAGTTTGGAATAATGTACAGATTTTGCGGTTTCAAAAGGAAATTGGTACCTTAATTCACCAAAGTGACATTCAACTGATCACAAATTATAGTCAGGACATTACTGATGTAAAAAACAGCACCATCACTATTTGATCAAATCTAGACAGGCCCCATTTCCAGCAGCCATCACTCCAACACCTTATCCTTGAGTAATCATGCTAAATTGCAAACTTGATACTAGAAAATCACTTGCTGTTATGTAAAAAACACAGTTGAAAGCTAATTGGTAGTTAAATGAAGCTTGACATTGTCTTTGTCTTAAGGTCAATATTAGGTCAAAAATGGCAACAAAAAAAAACAGCTTTCTCTAGAAACTCGTCAGTTAATCATTGTTTTGAGGAATGAAGGCTATATAATGCTTGAAATAGCCATAGAAAACTGAAGATTTCATACAAATAGGTGTACACTACAGTCTTCAAAGACAAAGGACAACTGGCTCTAACAAGAAAGAGATGTACAACTAAACAAGAGAATAAGTACATCAGAGTCTCTAGTTTGAGAAATAGATGCCTCACATGTCCTCCGCTGACAGCTTCATTGAATTCTACCCGCTCAACACCAGTTTCATGTACAACAGTAAAGAGAAGACTCAGGTGTGCAGTCTTATGGGAAGAATTGCAAAGAAAAAGCCACTTTTGAAACAGAAAAACAAAAAGGTTAGAGTGGACAAAGAAACAGATATTGGACAACAGATAATTGGAAAAGAGTGTTATGGATCTTAACCCCATTGAGATTTGTGGGATCAGCTAGAATGTGCTCCAGTGTCCACAATGGAAGGTAGCTGCTAACCGCTGAACCAACAGAACATCTTGAGTTGCTTCAAGTGGCCCGTGAGAGAGGGAGTGTGTCATAAAACGGAGTAGTAAGTTCGTTGCTCCAAAGTCAACTGTCCAATGGCATTTTTAAACTCAATTGTCAAATGGAGAAAGGAGAAAAAATCTCGAGTAAAAAGAAAAGAAAAGCCATTGGCAAACAGATGAAAGAAGAAAAAATTACTGAAGCATTTTCCAAATGCTTTTTTAAAACGCAATTTAAAAGAAGGTGCGTTTAAAAATTAATGTGTTATTTCATTGTTACATTATAAACATGAATTAAATACATGATTTATTAATACACAATTTTATTGTTAAATATTATTTTATTTTAAAACATGTATTAAAGGTATAGATCACCCAAAAATAAAAAGTCTCATTATGTACTCACCCTAATGATATCCCAGGTGTGTATGACTTTCTTTCTTCACCAGAACACATTTGAAGAAAAACAGAAAAATGTCTTGGATCAGTAGGTCCTTAAAATGCAAGTGAATGGAGATTTCTCTTTTGAAGATCCAAAAATCACAGATAGTCAGAATAAACGTCATCCATACGACACCAGGTGTTAAATCAATGTCTCCTAAAGCAACACAATCACTTTTGGTGCGAAAAAGATAAATATTTATGTACTTTTTTTTTTTTTACGCTAAATCATGCTTCCGTTCTGCAGCGGTACACAGGTGATGTAATCGCATTGGCATTTGAAACACACAAGAACTGATGCATGTGCATCACATGCCGAAAGAGCAGCGCTGTTTACAAGTGAGGAGGAGGAACGTTGTACAGTGTCTTGGTTGGTTTGGTTTAGATCTGTATTGATCTGTTAGTTTACTCAAAATGGTGCATTTTATGTACTTATTCTGAATGTCTCAGCCGAGTGGAGAATGTGAGATTACATCTGTATCCATGGCAATGCGAATACGTCACACGAGAGACCGCTTGGAATCCACCATCTCGTGAAGTGCTTTATTATAGTTAAAAAGCCCTTAAATATTGATCTTATCGCTTCAGAAGACATTAATTTAACTGCTGGAGTCATATTCAATAGATAAATCACCATCCACTTGCACTTTAAGGACCTACTGATATTTTATACAAATTGTTCTGGTGAAGAAAGAAAGTCATACACAATGTGGATATCATGAGGTTAAGTAAATAATGAGAAGATTTTCATTTTTGAGTGAACTATCCCTTTAAATAAACATGAAAATGTGTCTTTTTATTTGTCCATTTATAAACTGGTGAGCAATGCACAGTTTAATACAGTGAAGAAAACACTTCAGTAGGCAGAAAAACAAAAACATGCGTTACGTTCTTGCATTCAAAACACTTGAAGGAGCGCAAATGCGATCTAAGGGATCTCAAGATGTGTTTAAAGATTGAGTATTATTTATCTTGACACAGTGACCTAAACATTTTATGTTTATGAAGCAACACACCCGACACGTCTGACGTAGGTGTAAATTGATGGGCCCTTAAACAATCCCTCATAATAAATCACCAAATGATTGACAAACTCACTTATGAAATGGATTGCTGTGAACTGTATGCCAATGATTGAGTTATGATCAATAATATGGTAGTAAACAATAAATTGTATTCTAAAGCCGCTTTTTGTATTGTCTTATCAATGATTAACTCTTCTGCCACAAGAATGTAATGCATTTTAACTATCTGAATATATATAATTTATTTTATTTCTTTTTAATATTTAAAAATAACCATGTATAATTATATATTGATATAAATATGTATAATCATTATATATTGAGTTATTGTTATACGAGGGGCTTTCTCAGCAAATATTTGTATATGCGATTAATCAATCAGGACACCATGTAATTAATTTGATTATATATATTAGGGCTGTCAATCCATAAAAATGTTTACTGTATATCTATCAATATTAATTGTATTATATATCAGCATAAGATTGGCCATCAGCCACCTTGCTCTCTACAGTAGATATCAGCATCCGCATATAAAACCCTTATCGGTGGACCACTCAACTGATTTGAAAATAAAATAAAAAAACGGCAAAAGGATCCATGAGTCCATCAGCTTTCAGTAAACCAAGAACACAAGCTTGAGTCAGGGCACCTCCACCTCAGATTGAGCTCTGTGTGCCATTGACCTTCTGTGTCTGAGCAAATGGACCCTGATACATTTTTCAGTTAATGTTTAAAAGCGTTCCCGCAAGGGCAATGTGCACAGAGTGGAGGTTGATAGACTCGCTCATATGTTATAATTTCCTTGGCTCCTTTAGCTTGGCTGGCTAATGTCACAAACGGGTTAGGGTGTGGAAAAATCACTCGCACAAAGCCTATGGTCTGACCAATGTAAACGTTTGTAGGATGGTTTAGTATGGGCTGAAATGCTGCTTTTGTCATGACTAGCCTGAAGATGAAGTGATG
Source organism: Xyrauchen texanus (assembly GCF_025860055.1). Taxonomy (NCBI): domain Eukaryota; kingdom Metazoa; phylum Chordata; class Actinopteri; order Cypriniformes; family Catostomidae; genus Xyrauchen; species Xyrauchen texanus. Next base: position 14,913,933 of record NC_068322.1, read on the forward strand.
ATCTGTTTATTTGACGTTGTCTTGAAGCAGTTCTCTTCAGCCCAGTTTAAACACTAGCACACACAATTGCAGTTTAACGACAGCAAATAGTTCTCGTTGACAAAGTTTTAGCCTAGTGCAAGACTAAAAATTATTGTTTTCTTTAAAGAGTCAGTGTTCAGTGTGTTATTAGGTCCCAGACCCCAAAGGTGTAATCTGTATTTGAGAGAACACCCTTATGGGACTTTCCCACTGCACGGTACCGCTCGACTCGACTTTAGTACCACCTCGGTCAGGGTTCCAAGTGAGCCGAGCCGATACTAAATGTGATGTCAAAACTCTGCAGATCACTGATTGGTCAGAGAGAATCGTTAGGAACAGCGATAGCGGTATCATTTGTTCACGCAACTTTTGAATTGTAAAAAGAAATGGCTGTGTGCAAAACCACGCCATGGTCAATAAACGAGGTGCAGACGTTCCTCTCGTTAGTGACGAACTAAACGAAAAAGTCTTTCAGGAAGTGTCTCAGCTGTTGGCCGCACAGCTGAGACAAGGCTACCACCGGACCAAACAACAATGTAGGTAAAAGTTCAATTAAAAGTGACTACAGAACCATCAAGGACCACAACAGCCGGAGTGGTTCAAACAGAAGAATGTGAATGTAGTTCGACCAAATGGCAATGGGAGGGAGAGTGCCCTATACTCGGCCACTGCATTTTTGGGGTCCACGATAGAGGATGGTACGTCTTGTTACGTTAACTCTATATTCTGCTTGAAAGCTTCACTTTATTAGTTGACCAGCTACTGGAAAGCTTGCTTCTAAAACAACTAGGCCACTTTAACCGCTAACAGCTAGCGGTCATGTCATTGTTTATGGTCAGTAATATTTGTGTCGCGTTTAAGATTATGTCACAGCAATAGAGGCGGCGCAACTATGACGATCAGCCTATAATCCCAACCATGTTAAAGCGAAACACTAAACTGCAGTGGAAAAGAAAGTTCAGAAATGTAAAGCGATCAGAGTCGAGTCTAATTGTAACGTGCAGAGGAAAAGTGCCATTAGATGGCCAGTTAATTCGGTTCCATAATTGTCTCCCACAAACTGAATTAAACAAACAGCTCTATATAAAGAGCTATAAGTAGATTATTAAAGCCTAGATATTCAGAGCTAAAACTCTGCACAGCCGAACATTCTAAAAACGATTTATTGACCACTTTAACAACATCTAACATGAGGTAACTTGTGCCTGAAAGCTGTGCTGTGGTAACCACTGGGCTGAAAACCTAGAAACAACCAAATTAACTTTAGTTCATGTAGGCAGTGGTACATGGATAACATCACAGCTTTTGTGCTTCAAGACAAAAGGATCAGTGTCTAAAGGTCTGAAGATGAGGTGCAGCAGTAGCACACCTGCTCACATAACACAGCATTCTAACCAGGTGCAAAGCAATAGAACAAAAAGCAACTGGACATTGAGCATGTTTAAATGCACAACAATGGGCTGGGTAACTTCTGAAATCAGTTTATTCATAAAATCTGACAACGCAAGAAATCGCATTTATATGACATTAGAAAACCTTCTGGTTATTCTCTGGTTTTGCCTTCACTTGCAACATTGCCGAGAGCATGCCGATAAAGGAGTCTACATCTACATCTGCTGATTGTTTTTTTTGCACCGTTAATGACCTGATAAAAGAACATGTGAAGGTGTTTACATGACCTAAACATTGTCATTTTATTAAGGATAATCTGTATTTAATCAGCGTACATATAAAACACACATTTTTCCAGTCGATTCAGTAGTATTTTTTTACTTCGCTGTCCTGATTGGTAAGCTCCGCCCCATGCAAAACTTAAATTGACCAAAAACCTGTTTCACATAACTGCACATTGAACATAAATTAATTTGTTTGGCTTTGATTGTTTTGCTTTTCATTGTGGGGCTCAATGGTGCTCCTACAGAGATGTAAATTTGAATCCAGCCTGCATATTTTCCGGATGCCATTCCCATTCTTTCTCTCTTCACTTTTCTGTGTCTCTTAACCATCCTGTCTAATATTGTTATAACTAATATTGTTGTAAAAATGGAGCATATAAAGACGTATGCTGAATTATTTCTGATTTGAAAGGGAAGAGAGGAGGGACAGTAACCAAGAACAAAAAATACGGAAAGGCAGGGGTGGGGAAGAAATCTTAATTTCCTTTTCCTGACAGAGTCTACCAAGAGTTCTGGAATAAATTATTAAACCGCTGCTGTGCAAAGAGCCCAGTGTGGGCTTGTTCTTCACTCAGCATGTGAAACACAACAAAACAAGAAACAGTGAGTGAGAAAACACGTAAACTTTCATTAATGTGGCAGTTCAATGTGAAATTAGGTTATTGAACAGCTGGACACCTCATTACGTAGCCATGCTCCAAGAATAGTTAAAAATTCATTCAGACATCACCTACCTCCAGCACTAGATATCAGATATCAGGTCAGTCACCAGAACACTCAACCAATACAGTGCCAGCCAGGTAACAGGTGGGTTTAATTCAACTAAACCTGGGTCATCATCACTTTATCAAATGTGTGTTTGTTTTCAGGTCTAAAGTAATATACTTTTATAAAAGGTTTATTTTAATGCTGATTACAAATAAAACTGTGTACACAATAAAAATATATTGCGTAAAAAATCTATTTAAATATTTTTGCTTATGTTGCCAGGGCCGATTTCAAAATAGTTTTGGTTACCAATGACATTGCAGAAATGTGCTATCCACAGTCAGTCTTGATTCATTTATATGTTCAGAAAATAATTTATGATCGTGTGATATCAACATGGCGGCACCCATTAGGCAGCCCAGCTCCATATAAATAAAACAGTATTTATTAGGCTTCTGATTTGACTAGATTCTTCATCTAAAAGGGAGTACAACATTTTAAACACATTTCTCAAAACTATAAATTTCTTTAAAAAAGAACCTAAAACTTGAGGGAACAAATACAGAGTGCACCTTTAACAGGAGTTTTTGAAGAGCAAATCCAATGGGAAGTTGGGCTGGTCAGGTGACAATCCTTTCCTGCATTCCTAAAACAGTGTCTCAAATGTACACTACCAGGCCGGAAAATAAGAGTGGTAGAAAGTAAAACAGAAGAAATAAAGGGATAAATTAAATGTAAGTGAGGGGAAAAATGACAGAAAAGGGAACAATTGTGAGAAGGACAAAGAATAAGCCTCATAAAGAGACAGCGTTATAACTGTAAACAAATTCTGTCTCCATCTGCACAGATACCAGCACTGATGAACTGACATGAGGGAGGTGCCGGATCTAAACAGCACAAGACCACACTTTCAGGTGTCACTCATTCATACAAATCAAACAATAACACAATAAGAACTACAGCTCCATTGACTGGACTGGACTCCAGTCTGGATTCAGATCACCCGAGATGCATCTTAATATGCATCCAGGTGAAAACAGGGTCATAGTGGAATGAGAAAACCAATGCACAATCTGTACACTTTGTTTTACACATTTTTTTGCACTGATTTTGGGGTATTGTTGGCAAATAAGCCCATTTTAATAAACAATTTTAAAACTGACAGTTCTTGAACTGGGTTCTTGTTGATGGATATCAAGATGTGGACAACTCTTGAATGGGATTACAGCCTTGTTATAGTGCAGGGCTCAACGCTAAGACATTTTTCTAGTAGCCCGGAAGGGCCAGTGCTTCAGATTTTAACTGGCCCTGCAAAAGTTTCACTGGTCCCAACACAAAAATGACAAATAGCTGTTTTTACCACCATGGCTTCAAAAATATGTCAGAAGATAAATATTTTTTACATGTCTTATGTTTTTAATACAATGTCCCCCAGGGACCTGGGTAGCTCAGCGAGTAAAGACGCCGACTACCAGCCATGGATTCGCAATCACGAAATCCCACAACAAAATTCATTAAGTGGGGTTTTTTCTACACATTGGTAATAGTTGTTACTATGACACTTGAAAAAGACCTAGGACAGTGATAGGAGAGTGCGCTCTGTGTCTGCACGATCTTGTGCGTGCACGCGACGGAACCTTGGCGCATCCAGTATATATGTGCGTTTACGCATCTTTGCGAGATAAAAATACTCGCGATCGCTCTTCGGTTAGAAGACTTCGTTCACTCAGCGTAATCTCGCTTGTTGTTTGCTTGCACTAATGTTATAAATGCAGCACTGGCCCGATCAGCAACTGGCCCAAATCTTTCTCACACTGGCCCCGGGCCATGGGGTAGTACTTATTGTCGAGCCCTGTAGTGACTTCCTATTCTGATCATTTATTTGCACCAACAACACCAAAAGGAGAGCTCCAAATAGTTGAAATGCAGCAATTATTCACTCAGGCCCTGTGCAACTGCCACAAACACATGCTCACAAACAAACATAGCCTGGCATCTAGTCAATGCTTCGGGATAACACATCTGTGGAGTCTCTGAAGTCACATTATTACGGCAATCCTGAAAGCATTCGGTCATCCTAAAATCTCCCAAACATTCACTCCATCTCAGTAAAAGGTTTTAGGCAAGTCCCAATAAAATTAAGGTGTTTTCTCCTCCACTTAAATTCGGGACTGAAACAATAAGTGTCTGACGTGAGTCATTTAAAAAAACAACACCTGAGAGACAGAACAGCTGAGGAAGGTTGGCATGGTGATTGCATCAACTGCAGCAAAGATGAACAGCACAACAGCATTAAAAGAACAGCAGGTTACATCAGTGAGGGGTTTCCTCCTGACAGAGTTTGATCAACTCATGCTATAGATAGAAATATCATTGTTCATTCAATTCAAACATAGACCTGCTGGCATGTGTCCAATAAAACATGAAATTAACTCCCAGCGGACAGGAGTTGAAATACCATGCTTAAGGCCCAGGTATACTTCGTTTTTGCATGTTCCGGATCGCCTTACGCCAAGTCGACCGTGTTGCCTTTGTGAGAATCCTTTTCTGACCGTGAACAATGCATTCGCCGCATGCACACTACAACTGCTTTGTGACACTCTTTTAGTACTGTCAATAGACAGCACATGCTCAGATGACGTGGACATCTGAGGACCATGTGCGTGAGTCAAGAAAATCTAGGAGGCACACGGTCAAGCCACATGGCCGTGCTGATGACGCAATTTGCGTCATATATATACTGTGCACGGAGCATTCCACAACGCGAATACCCGAAGTATACTTTGGCCTTTAGAGAAACAACAATGCATACTAAAGCTCTCTCTGTCACCTTCTAACACTTAAGGCCCGGATATACTATGTTTTTATACATTCCCCATTGGGCCGCACCCCGTCAACCACCTTGCCTTTGAAAGAATACTCTTGACCGCAAGCCAATACCAATGCAGTTGATGCATTCACACTACAACTGCTTTGTGATACACTTAAGTACCGTCAATGGCAGGCGCATGCGTCGACGATATACACAAACGAGGACTATCCGTGTGTTGAGAAATCTGGGCGGCACGTAGACTGTGCGGATTACATAATTTGCATCATGCATACTGTGCGGAGTGATCAGAAACGCAGACAACCTAAGTATACTTTGGCCTTTGGAAGCTTAAACAACATAATCCAGATACCAAAGGTCTGAATCAATGAAATTAAAAAAAATTCACAAGCAGCCATTTTAACAAACCCATAAAATTGTTTGATGAGTACAGTTTTCTTTCCTGTGTTGACGTTTTTCCTATTGAAACAGGAAGTGGGTAGAGCATATAGAAGGGCTTGTGCCTTTTTTTAAATATGTATTAGTTTCTCTTACAATGGTGAACAATTTTAAACATGTACTACTTGCTGGTGGTAGCTAGAAGGTCACATTCACACTAATACATTTTGAAACTTCCGTTTTCAGTTTCCTAACATCATCGTTTTACAAATCAGATTTCGATTAAGTAAAACACAGAAACGCACTATATGCAAGTACAAGAACGTGGACGCATCTTGCTACGGAAACTCGATTTCGCTTTCGGAAATGTGATATTGAATTTTTAAATGTGTCAGAGTGCCATTCATTACCCAACACTCATTGCATTTTCAGTGTTGCGGCACGGGGCAATATAGCAAGATTAGTGTGAACTGTCCGCTTTAATGGTGAGTTTTTTCTGTGGTCATGATCAAGAATAATGCTGAGCAACCAAGTAAAAGTCTATATATTAGACTATACATTGCCTCTCAATTACACAATCACCTCATTGTCAATGATCTTTTTGAGTCATTTCAGTCTGGTTTTCGTGAATTTCATAGTAAAGAAACAACTAGTCAAGGTCACTAATGACTTTTGAATGGCTTCAGACTCAGGCTCTTGTTCTATTCTTACCCTTCTTGATCTCAGCGCTGCATTCGACATTGTTGATCACACTGTTTTACTCACCCATCTTGAATCTGTCTTTGGTGTTTCCTGTACTGCATTAAACTGGTTCAGGTCCTATCTCTCTGATCGTAAGCAGTTTGTCTCTCTAATGGCACTTTTGCACTGCACGTTACGATTCGACTCGAACTCTGCTCACTTTACTTTCGTAGTGGGATTTTACTTAGTGCCGCCTCAACGTGGGTGGGATTATAGGCTGATCATCATAGTCGCACAGCGACATCTTAAACACGACACAAAACAATAAACAATAACACGACCGCTAGCTGTAAGCTACTAGCTCATTTTGCTGCATAAAGCAGTTGCTGCATGGTGGTTTTACACAAGTGTAACCGTTAATTTGGACAGGTTGTTTTAGAAGCAAGCTGTTCAGTAGCTGGTAAACTTAATAAAGTGAAACTTCAAGCAGAGTACAGAGTTAACCTACCATCCTCCATCGTGGTCTCCAGCCATGGCTGAGTCCAGGGCACTCTCCCTCCCATTGCTCACCGGTCTTTGATATCATCCATTTGGTCGAACCACTTCTACTTTTCCTTGATGGTTCTGTTGTCACTTTTAAGTTGTTGTTTTTTTTTTACTTTTTCCTACACTGTTGGTAGGTCCGGTGGTAGCCATGTGCGGCCAACAGTTGAGACACATCCTGAAAGACCTTTTCGTTTTTGTTCATCGCTAATGAGAAGGACGTCTGCACCTCGTTTATTGACCACGGCGTAGTTTCGTGCACAGTCGTTTCTTTTTACAATTCGAAAGTCATGTGAACAAATGATACTGCTATTGCTGTTGCTAACTTTAAAACTAGCAGGTTAATGTCCCATATCGCAAATCCAGTGACGCTGGTAGTGACGATTCTCTCTGACAATCAGTGATCTGCAGGTTTTTGACGTCACATTTTGCATTGGCTCGGCTCACTTGGAACCTCGACCGAGGTGGTACTAAAAGAAAGTACCAGGTACTATCCACAGTGGAAAACCCCCAAAATGCAAGCAGAGTCAAGTCATACCATACAGTGGAAAAGTCCAACGGGTGGATTCAGGTCTGAGATTGTTTCAGTCCACTCTGGTGTCCCACAGGGTTACATTTTTGGCCCTTCACATTTTAATATTTCTATTTGTCCTCTTGGTCAGCTTTTAAGATCACTGGATCTTAATTAACATTTCTAAGCAGACGACACAGAAAATTTGGCAGATGCCTTTTTTTCAAACTTTATTTCTGAGATAAAAACTTGGATGGCTCAATTTTCTTTGTCTTAACAGTACTAAGACGTTATGCTTATTGTCTGGCTCCTTAACTCGGTCCATTGAGGCCTCAGTTTTGGAGCTTCAACCAAAAATGAAAAGTCTTAGTGTTTTATTTGTGGCAAATTTGTCATTTGATACTCATGTAAAAAAATACTACATTTAGAGAGCATTGGATTGGACAAGAATCTGTGCCGTTTAGTCCATTTTATTCCGTTTTAGTCCGTTTTCTCAGAAGTAAATTTTTCACTGCTAATATACATTAACTAAAGGTACAACTTTGATTTCATGATGTTAGCTGATATGCTGGAAATGTGCAGCACAAGGTGAAAGACAATGATAGCAGGAGTGATTGAACAATGTGATATTTTGTTATTCTATGTTTAAAATAATTTTTGCAATATAATGTTTAAAACCAATTCTTCAAGACTGTGTGAATGTGTGTGTTTGCAGGTGAAATAACCAAACTCAAGCCTAAACAATAAGGCAGAGGAAATGCAATGAGGTGCTTTTGGTTTAACTTCTGTTTATGCAACAGTATTATTAAAGATTTGCCTTAATATATGGATCATCCTGGTTCTGTTTGAGTCGGAGTAACAGGAAGAGACATTTATCAGCATTTTTACTGAAAACTGCTAAAAAACAAAAGAGTAAGTTGTTAATCAATGGAACATTTTTTTTTTTAAAAGGACATATCTGAAGGTGTGATTTCATGTCAGAACATTCAACCAGGGATCTGATAATTATTTTCTTTATGCAGATCAACTCTGGTCTTGGGAATAACATCCTCTGATGAAAACCTATTTTTAGTCCATGTCAACATTTGTGCTGTGTGTATGAATCCAGAAAAAAAAGGAGTAAATTTAGCCTTCCTTAACACCATATCAGTTCTTACACTGATTTTACAATGAATGACCATTAGCACACACTGAGTGAGAGAGAAAGGACACTTTGTGCCTCATCTTCTAAAATAGGGGCCCCAAAAGCTGGAAATACAGGCCAGACATGTTTCATTCATCTAAAAACTGCCTCTAGCCCCAATCTGGCTTCTTCGGGGCCTTCCGTTTAGAGACATCCTCTGAATTTGGCTCAGGAACACTAAATGTTATCTATAACCATAACTGAGGATATTAAGTATGAAAGCTTGTTACTGTGCAAATCAAAGTCTGGGCAAAGTCCCACACCATAAAATGAATTCAACATGCTGCCATAAACAATAAGTCAAGATCCAGGGAGTGCATGCTATCCATTTTTCAGAGGCCTTGAGTGTCACCGTTCCCACAAAAAATAAATTAGAGGGTGCAGCCGAACCTGCACAAGCCCTAAACAAGTCCATTTTGAAGGGAAGAGCAGTAAGTTACAGCCCTAATGCCAGACAAAGGACATCAATGCTTTCCCCAGCCGCCATTCCATGCCATCATTCTTTATCTTATCAAGCTGAATCGTCAACAACGTGCACCTGAGCTATTGTTTAACAAATGTACAAGAATGAGGAATGCTATGGGACCAAAAATAACCATCTCACCAAATGCCCTTAGTGTAATTTTGAATGAGCAGGTGTAGTATTTCATCTGGACTCGCTCTACAGAGGGAATAAATAATGCAGGTAGGTTGGACTCAAGAAGAACCACAACAATGGCTCACAATTGTAAAATGTGCATTTGCCCACAATGGCAAAACATTGTTTGTGTTGAACCCAACCCTCATCTAACAATCCCTCCGGACTTAAACCAAGTTTCCAAAACAAACTGAACAGATCTGACCTGGTATATACAAACGTAGTTGCTTTGATGGCTGTTTAACAAGTGCAAAGGTGCCATTGAATAACTGCAAACCAGGTTGATCCAATTGTGTAACTAGGTTTGATGTTTAGCTAACCTCCACCAGGTGATGCCCTCTGTTAAGCAGATGCTATACTTAAGGTTAGAAATGGGGTCATGATGTGAAGAGCGGGGTTTCCATCTGCATAATTTTATGCGCATTTAGGATATTGCATTAAAAAAAAAAAAAAAAAAAAAAAAAAAAATCGCTGGATGGGAACACCAAGATACGAAAAAATAAAAAACTTGATTTTACAAGATGCGCATCAAAAAAGTTGTGACTGAATATCTCGTTATGAACTAACTGATTAACCAGCGGACCAATCATCACATCTAAAATGTTGCTTTGGTCTAACTGAAATAACTGTTTCTAGAAAATCCAAAGCCTGTAAAGAGTTTGCAGAGAAAAATAAGTCAAATACATATTTGAACTGTACCAAAGTGCAGGTTTATTGAAACTTTTGAAAAATCTCATAGATCTGCACAGTAAAGTCATAATGATGGAGGAATGCACACACATAACTGTCGATTATACACATCCCATCGTTCCCAGAACTGTGACAAGCTGTCACTCCCAGACATGATACGTTTTTTTTTACAGTGTTTTGTCTGCATGTTCTAAACAGAGTATTTTAATAATAAAAAAAGTCTCAGTGGCTACAATTTCCCTGGATGTTATGATTTTGTTCTTTTGAACACACGGGATGGAAAACATGGCTTTAACCGCACATTGTTTTTGCAATATAATGGTGAATCCACTAAACAAACCGTTAAAATAGATAGTTTTGCAAACAAGAAAATTCTGTCATTTACTCATCCTCATGCTATTCTAAACCCAGATGACTCACTTTCTTTTCTTGGGAACACAAAAAGCAATAATTACAGCCTCAGTCCCCATTCACTTTCATTGCATCTTTCTTCCATACAATGAAAGTGAATGGTGACTGAGACTGAACAATCTCCTTTTGTGTTCCATGGAAGAAAAAAAGTCATACGGACATTAGAAAATCACGAGGGTGAGTAAATGACAGCATTATGATTTTTAGGGTGACCTTTCATTTTAGAGGTGCATTCAGTAATTTTTGTATTTTTGTCATCTTGGACTTAAAATGGCACTTAAAGGAGACCTATTATGCCCCTTTTTACAAGATGTAATATAAGTCTCTGGTGTCCCCAGAATGTGTCTGTGAAGTTTCAGCTCAAAATACCCCATGGATAATTTATTTTACCATGTTGTAAATGCCTCTTTTTGAGTGGAATCAAAAAAACACTGTTTTCGTGTGTCTCTTTGGGTCTCAGCAAATGAGCTGCTGCTCCCTGCCACTGACAACTCTGGTCTCCATGAATACAACCAGAGACAATGGTTACTTTAGCTGCATTAGCCATGGAATCAGCTAACAAGCACATTCAGAAAGATGATTTGCAAACATTCACAAAATATAAAGTGCGATACTTACATCTTCAGGATATAAAGCTGGAACATGAACCGATCCATGCTTGAGAATTTTTTTTAATCCAGCTTTATATTGACACGCATTCACAAAGCAGTCCGGTGTAAAATGATTTGCACAAACATACACACAATTTTGTATTTTTTGGGGCATAATTCCTTCAAAAACAAAACTTGTCCACTGCGTCTTCAGTGGCTCTGATGCCGGGAGTACATGAAGACTCTTATGTTCACTTTTACAGACAACAACAGAACACTTATGATGCTTACGAAGCGGAGACATTATTCTTCTCACTGTATCTGCTCCAGCGTGGAAAAAAATGGCAGACTGTGTGTAGATCACTCAGGGGAGGATCTATGATAATAGGGTGGAGTCCGTCACCAGTCGTGGGTGAGGCCTGCTCTAAAGTGACGTCACGAAAACAATTCATTATGACAAACTGTTTTTGATTAATAGAAATATAAGAAAGAGTGGGTGGACTTTTAACATTGTAGGGTGGTTGTGTACACACAATGCCGACTCACAATTATGCAAAAGTTAATTTTGCATAATAGGTCCCCTTTAAGGCTCAAGTACATTTTGTGCGACCGCATTGCGGATTGCTAAGAGCACAGAATGTGTGACATCAATTTTGTTATAATCCAGTCTGTGCGGCCTGACCACACATGACCAGATTTTCTCGACTCTCGGACATGGCCATCATCTGTGCCCATTGTCAGCGCATACTCCAACCATTGACCCTACTAAAAGAGCATCACAAAAAGATGTAGAGGGAATGCGACAAATGCGTATACATATTCTTCGCAAATACGAAGAATACCTTGGCCATTAAGTGCCTGGATGCAGCTTAATTCAAACACAAAAGTTTTCCAATTCTGATGCCACTGTAGAAATTCACTATTCACAGTCAGCCATGATTCTTTTAATCCATCATTGAAAGTGTCCAATAATAACAGGGCTGTTACTGTGATTAAGCATGTAGTATTCTACTGGTCATGTGACTCAAACATGGCAGCCCCCATGAGAGGACCCTCTCCATGTAGAATAAAACAGTTTTTTATAAGGATACTGATATTACTGGAGTCTTTAGTTCATGTGGTCCTGTTTTCACACACGTTTCAAAATTACTAATCACTTATTTTGGAGTAAAAGTTATTAATCAGAAAAAAATGACTGAGTAAACCTTTAAAAAGGGTTGCAAGTAGCATTCATGGTCCCATGGGCCGTTTAGAATACGATTTAAAGCCAGGCAGCAAGTCACACAGACCCTTTAACACAAAATCAATCTTCAACAGCTATCAGAGCAGACAGACTTGTTTGACTGGAGACATGAGTATCAACCAAGTGCAACAGCATTTCACTGGCAAGTTGTCAACCTGCCTAAGTTATGACCCATCATCAGCATGTGTCATCCAGCACAGTCAGATTAACACGTAATCAACAAACCGACAATGTATTTAAGCATGTATTGACATGTCTGTAAAGCCCGTAGAGGATCGGCACTGACCTGGAGAGATGTTTCAGGATCTGTTTCTTGATCAATCCAGCCATGACCGTAATCTAATTAAGCACTTATCCAAGGACGGTGCTTTGATTTAGAACGTGGTACATTGTAGATTTGCCCCGATTAACCGGAGCGTTTTCTTCCGAAAGACGAAGGCTCGTAATTGGCAAATATAAACATGACTCGTGTGAGGCGCCAGACTCTACCGGTTCACCGTTGGGTCCATGTTGAATGCGCAGTGACGCGTCTGTGGACTAGCGAGGATGCGCAGTAGCTCTCCACGACAACTAGGCCCGCCTAACTACGTTGGACCAATAGGAATCCGCTTTGAAGTTCACGTCACACACTTAACGGATTTGTGTTTCCTTTAAATGTAATGGACACAACAAAAATACTATAAATATAATTTATATGTTAATTATCTATGGTAAATAAAAAAAAATCTGCCAATGTAAAACAGAATTGAAATATACATTACATTACATTTTTTGTTTGTTTATATTTTATATACAACATTTTGTTGTTTATATTTCTAAATATTTAATGTTCTGCAAATAATAACAATAACGATTATTGTAATTTTTATATGTCTGGGCGGGGCTTAGCTACCCGGACGTTGTCTCTAATTGGTCAGGTGTGTTGGTTCTAAGTAATAACTTTCTCATTTAAAGGTGCACCCAGTAATTGTTCCTCATTAAAAAAAGGTTTTACTCCTAGATAAATGAAAAGTAATTTTAAAACATGTTTATAAAATCATGAGCACTCAGATAAGATAACGACCAATACCCTTATTAAAAATGTTTTATTCTACATGGAGAGGGTCCTCTCAAGGGGGATGCCATGTTAGGATCACATGATTAGGACCAGCTGATTACTACTCGTTTAATCTCATTGACCGCCCTGCTATTGGACACTTTACTCATGCATTTAATTAATCATGCCTGACCGTGAATAGTGAACTTCTATGATGGCATTATAACTGAACACTATTGCATTTGAACGATGCAGCATCCACACCACTATGTACCTTTAACTCTTCAAAGTGTACTTTCAATAAAGTGGCTTTTTGAGAATGGACAAAACAAAGTTTCTCAGATTTATTAATTATGTGTATACATTGTCCAGATTTGAATGAGGCTTCATAGATGATTCAGACTCTTTGATTTGGCTTTCGGAGCCCCCTCGTGCCTCTTTTGAGACACCAAAACAACCCTGCTTTGTTGGATTTTCTCTTTATAAAGTTGCTATTAATAATAAAACGGATAAAGTATTTATCTAAAAAATCAAAATCTTTTCCATGCACTTAATGGTGGTGCACCTGTCAAAACATTGATCTACACTAAATGAAAACATCACAATTATCCAGTATAATGTTATAATATCTGCCACCTTTATTTATTTATATATTTATTCATTCATTGAATTTATTTTAAAATAAGCTGTTAAATTGCTTTGTACCGCCTTCACGTCATCACTAGTTTGACCAAAATATGGCGACAAAGTAACACCGCATGGAGGTCAACTCACAATTTGGAACTATCTCTTCCACGCACATTTTTTTAGTGACCAACACATTTGCTATAAAAGAACAAAGTAATTCTTTAGTCCATTTTTCCCTTTTTTTTATTTTTTATCTCCCATTATCTAAAATAAATTATTTGCTAACTGAAATTTACAGTAGAGTGAGGTCAGCTTGTAGCAAACTATTCAATCATCATATTTTGCATTGCATTACATGTCATGGGTTAGAGATATAGTGTATAAATAGCTGTGTTGTCAAATATTCAAACTAATTGGCAAGCCTCTCTCAAACGCTGAGACTCATCAACATACCATAAACTTGGTCCCTACAGTGTCCATCAGACATCAGTGAATCAGTTTTCTTGATTAAATGATGACAGTTTCTATGAGGGAGAGATTGCCAGTTCCATGACCAGCTTGCATTGAAAAAAAAAAAATGCAATGAGAATCCTCAAAATTCAAAAGGCACACAGGAAAGAGTGGAGATGGGCGTACAATAAGAATTTCAGCTCTGAGCACCTCGCTTCATGTTGTCAAAAAGCCCCTTCACTTTGTGCATTTCCTCTTTCAAACTGGTGGGGGCATCTGTCTGCTCCAGCTTCTGAGAAATCTGTAGAGACAAGAGTTTCACTAGAGGGGAAGAGCCAAGAGGCTATGAAACACACCCACAGAGACCTACTAAAATATATTTATACATGTATAATTATTTCTGTACTTTGGTGCTGTGGTTCTCAATAACTAACAACAAAATGCCATTGGTTCTGATATTAAAAACAGGTTTTGAGGGGGCCTGGTTTGCTTTGCGAGTTCGAATCCAGGGCATGCTGAGTGACTCCAGCTAGGTCTCCTAAACAACCAAATTGGGCCAGATGCTAGGGAGGGCAGAGTCACATGGAGTAACCTCATCGGGGTCGCTATATAGTGTGTGGTTCTCGCTCTCGGTGGGGCGCGTGGTGAGTTATGCGTGGATGCCACAGAGAATAGCGTGAAGCCTCCACACTCGCTATGTCTCCGTGGTAATGCGCTCAACAAGCCACGTGATAAGATGCGCAGATTGACGGTCTCAGACGTGGAGGCAACTGAGATTCGTCCACCGCCACCCGGATTGAGGTCATTACGCCACCACGAGGATTTAGAGTGCATTGGGAATTGGGCATTCCAAATTGGGGAGAATAAGGGGAGAAAAAAAATTATAAAATAATACAAAACAGGTTTTGAATCATCCTGAACTGAAAACAGGTTGTGGGAGAGCGGTTTCTTGTCAGTCACATTTCCTTAAAGTGGCAAAATAGGTTTCATTAATAGAATTATTGTGGCTCTAATGTGTAATTGCTTCATATTATGATTGCAAAAAATGGATATGCCATATTCAACTTTGATAAGTATAGGTCTTCTGGGTTATAAATTCAGGTTGGTGTATCAAATTATTCTTACCTCACTGAAATAGCGGGCCATGTATTTGTAGAGTTCACGCAGGGCAGCGGATTCATTAAACTCATTTTTATGTTTCTAATGAAAGATGAAAGATGATAATGAAAGATCTCCATCTATTTGCATCACATTCAATCCCTCAAGATACTTCATTAATATACTGTATATAGGTTGTGGCATAAATTGTACCTTTGACTCTTCCCGAAGAAACATCTTGAACTCTTGGTTACTAATAGATGGCGTATCCTTCATTATCTTATAGTACATCTTCACTTCCAGTTTGTACTTTGGAATGTCTTTGGCATAGAGTAGCTTATTTGTTGGCGAATGCTGTAAGAAAGTGAGAAAAAGAAATGTTTTTCAAACCCACTTTCACTTTCATTTATTTATTTTTTTTACCATACAATACAAGTGAATGGTGACTGAGGCTGACATTCAGTCTCCTTTTGCGTTCAAGTCATACTGTTTTAGGGCGACATACCAGTGAGTAAATTATGACTGGATTTTTATTTTGGGTGATCAAACCCCAAATTTCTAATGTTAAGTTCGAAGTTATGGTTACCTTGTCCAGGTGTTGCTCTACAAGCGAGAAAGAGTCCATGAAGGCCTGAGCAATGACAGACAGACAGCCATCTAGGTGAGGTGTCTTAACCATGTCACTGAACACAAAGTTGGGGTTCTTCAGGATGTTCACCCAGAAACGAAGTGGTAGGCTAGTAGGGAGGACCACAGACAAATATTTGAATTTGAAAATCAGTATTTAGTTTGTGTATGTACATTTAAAGGTGCTAATTGTGCAACATTTGATGACTAAAAAGTAATCTGTTGGTGCAGCCAGATAACATGTACTTTTAAATGCAGTTTAAGATGCAGTGTATTCGGCACCTGTTTGTCTTCCAGATGTGAACGACATCTGGATCTGAGATTTTCTTTCTTTCTGCTTGTGCATCCAGAAAGTCGAAAAAGTACTTGACAGCCAGTGGGCCTCTGTTGTTGGGCAATCCCCAGATATTCTTGAAAAGATTCTCCACAAAAGAATGGATTGCCACCTGGTGGACATATGGAGATCAAATATCTCAAAATACAGATCATTTCAAAATATCAATGAATGTTACTGAAAGAGTGTAGTATAGATAATGACAGACAGACAGATAGACAGACAGATAGACAGACAGATAGACAGATACAACCTTTTATTATCAGATTATACCTTGGTGGAGAGCAGTTTGGTGAGGTACATCTCTTTAAATTTCCTATCTTTTGTCATGTCAATGTCTGGATCATCCTAGGCAAACCGAAAAGTCATGTCTATTCATTAGAGTTGAGATTCTGTACAATAGAGTGTCTAAATGTCTACAACAGAGTGTCCAAATGTCTAAGTTATTGTTTTACATTGTGTCATAACATGTTAACCGAGAGAATATGCACAGAGATTCTGATTCAGTTAAAAGTAAAGCACAAACATTTGTGTAGAGATTCTAAGGCAGACACTCTCTGCATGTCAAAATTAAGCAGCCACTTGCAAAATGCGTCAACACAAGATATAAATGCAACTTACCAGATGGAAGTATTTGGTAGAGAAGTTCTTATCATCTGTCAAAAGCATCATGATAAAATGTCAAAAAAAATGTATTTGACACATTCTGACACATTGTCTAGCAATGGGGAGCAGATTATGAGATAGAAATGTGAAAATACAAATGACATTCTGGTTTTCCCTTTAAAGTACGATGAATTAATGTCAATCTGATGTGGTTCGAGTGGGTTTGAGTGAGCACCTCTTGTACCCACTTATAAACACCAAACCTGCAAGCAAACATGCATGTGTTCATACACACATTTTAAAGTTTTGAACTTCAACGACGTTCAACAAATTACGTTTAAATTAGGTAATAATTATTGCAGTACTTGATGCATAGCAGATCATTAGTTTCAAATAGATGAACAAAAATATATTGATGAATTAACAAACAAGATTATTAATAAATAAATAAAAAAATGGCGTGGCCATGGCTGTCCCAGATGAAATGAACTTTATTACGCTTTTAGTAGGGGTGCTTTGATGTGAAGATGAAAATTTGATAAATCAGTTACTGAATTTAATAATCAAGTATTATGTTTAATTATGTTTAATAATCAATGTGTTACAGAGGCTGTCTCAGAGTACATGTGCGCTCTTGCAACAGACGTGGAGCACATGAGTGAGTCTGAGGAAACAAGTGCACAATTTAAGAACGTTTATGCAACAAGTTCGACTTTTTGTGTCTGTTTGAGCAAAATAAGTGAAAATTCGTTGTTCTTTTCTTCACCACTGTATTACACATATTTTTTATATATTTGGAGAACATACTTGGGAAGGTACTGCGCACCTTTACTCATGATTATTATTAGGTTTTTTGTACGTGTTATAGGCATACGCCATCAAGTTGTTAACTCTGTGACCCTTCTTGATATTAAGATGAGACTTAGCTGCCTGTATTCATGGCAGATTTCATATATATTTTAATTATTGATTCAGTAGCTATGTTTTCCCGTTAGATGACATGCAGGTGTCTTTTCCACATGATCAACGTTCTACTTACTATATGTTTGTTACAGTAGTTTTCATCAAGACTTTGATTTTCCTTTATTCGTATTGGCTCAATAATTAAAGTAAAACCAGTCTTACCTACTGTACCTACATCCTAAATGCAAAGAATGCTCAGTAAAGATTTTGAATCCTCTTACTGCTGTGTGTTTTTCTTAGTTTCAAAACAGCATCACACATTTATTTCTTATACAAAAAATATTTTTTTGAGCCAACGGATGTACAGCCTGGTGTATTTTTATATTACATTGTCTATTATACTGTATATATATTCCTAAATAATGCAAATTGTCCCTCTAATTACATTGGTATCTTCAGCATATTTTGTAAAACAATTATGAATTGTTCCAAAATAATCAAATCATGAATGAATTTCAGATTTCATCTCTTTATTTTAAGCCTAATAATTGGATCCATTAAAGGGATAGTTCACCCAAAAATGAAAATTCTCTCATGATTTACTCACCTTCATTCCATCCCAGATATGTATGTCTTTCCTTCTTCAGCAGAACACAAAGATTTTTAGAAGAATATTTCAGCTCTGTTGGTCCTCACAATGCAAGCACATAAAGGAAATATAGAAGTAATCCATATGACTCCAGTGGTTAAATCCATGTGTTCTGAAGTGATAGCTGTGGGTGAGATTCAAGTCCTTTTTTCCACTCTAAATCTTTACTTTCACTTTTACATCTGAAAGCCACATGAAAGTTACCTGTTTAGTTTCAATTCTCATCTGGAATTTAAAGAAAATAATAAAAAAAAAGGACTTAAATTGTGATCTCACCCACACCTATCATATCACTTCAGAACAAATGGATTTAACCACTGGAGTCATATGGATTACTTCTATGTTTCCTTTATGTGATTTATGTAGCTACAAAGGTCTGATCACCATTCACCTTCATTGTAAGGACCAACAGAGCTGAAATATTCTCCTAAAAATCTTTATTTGTGTTCTGCAGTAGAAAGAAAGTCAAACACATCTGGGATGGCATAAGGGTGAGTAAATGATGACAGAATTTCTACCTAATCTATTAAAAAAAAAAAGATACATTAATTTGTTAAGTCATTATATTTTAATACATGTCTAAATATTAATTTAGAGACAATAAGAAATGAATACAATAGTTGTCAATGGTCACTTAATTTAGCATCAGTTCTGGCATGTCCTGTTTTCCTTTGGCATACCCAAAGCCTCGTTTCTGGCATTGCCACTGGTTCATGATGCTTTATGCATTAACAGTTGATTGTAAAATGTTTCCCCTTTAGTTTTGGAAAGTTGCATTCAAAATACACTTGTCATGAACAATTGGCATGGCACTTCAGATGTACGTAAGTTGTCTGAGCTTTAGAACTTGAACTGGGGATAGTTCCAGTTCAGTTTGACATGTTCATGAGACAGACTTATATATTTTTGGCACTTAGAACTGGAAACAACTGCTTAGAGCTACATAGGCTTTCTGTCTGTTATTATATTGGATGTGACATTGCTTCAGTTGACATAGGGATGTGACTCACCCTTTAGAATGGTCTGTGACATGAGTGGGGCGTGGACACTTTTTGTGATAACTTTAATACATGCTCCATCTGCCACCTGGAATGAAAAAATATGTTCAAAATGTATTTAGTCACATAATACACTAAGAAAAGTGCTATTTAACTACAGTGCTGCTGTTGATGTATTATGGCTCTCAAGAGTTTGGCATAATCTGGGTATATTTGGCCTTGTGATACAAGCTTTGCAAGTCAGAGGAAGATGACAATCTCAAAGACCTTGAATAAACAATCAGCCACCCGTGAAGGCATAAAAACAGTGCAATTTCAATTTCAAACTTCTCATCAAAAGAAAAATGATAGCACTTTAAGATTACTTTTTACACAAGACATTTCATTCATTTTATTCTGTGTTAATGGAAGAGGAAAAATGAATCAGGCAGTTTCTTGGTCCCATACCTGATAATGTCTCAGAGTGTTTAACATGGTAACATGACTCCTAACCTCTGAGCTACCATCGACTTCCTGTAACATGGAAAACTGTCCTGCCTTCTCATATTCTTTGAGGGCACAACAAAAAACAGAGTAATTAGTTCTAAGGACATTAGGACCTAAAACTATTAACAATGGAAGTTATCAGTAGAGGCACGTACATGTGAAAAACTAAAATGATATCATCTGCATTGTTTATCGGTCCTAACATTCATCCATTCAATTATTGAGATCTACAAACTTTAAGAAATAATCAACTCACCATATAATCATTTCTTTCTTTGTTTTACATTTATGAAGTATTATCATATTCCACATGGAGATACTGAAACCAGGGATCTGACTAACCGATTTCAATGTCCCTGATCTGCTGTGTGTAGGGGAAACCAAACTTGCGCTGGAAGGTCTGTAAGATTTTCTCCTTGACCTGGTGTACGGTGTCACAGGTCAATACGTTGACCTCTAAGGGTTCGCTGACCTCTCTATCAGTCCCAACAGCAAACAACACCTGCAGTTTCTGCAGGGGCATCAGGGGTTGAGTGAGAACAAAATAATTAACATGATTTTATATCTAAAGAAGACTCACCAGCTACAAATGTAGCACTAAGATGAGGTCCTTCTTACAATGCTAGCAGCAAATCTGAGGCTGGAGAAGGAAACGATTTAGAACATTTCCATTCAAAGACATCAAAATAAAAAAAAGAGAATTAAATCAATTAAATAAATGATTAAATCGCAATTCTGATACTGAATTTTAAACCCTTCATTCTACACCACATCCTGTCCTCCTTCCATGACGCCATTGAAATCTGAAGTGAGACCGCTTAGAATAGTGCTCTTTCCTATAAACTCTATGACCTCTTTCATTTCCACTATTTGCAACACTGACCAACTAATTTTTAAAGGCACTTTTATAACTTATCAATCAACTATTGTTGCATATTTGTTTTTTAAATGCCTATCTACATCCAGAATTACAGAAATGTGTAAAATAATATACAATATATATATAATATATATATATAGATATAAAGTCAAACAAAGAAACAAACTGTTGCCTTTTTTAATAGCAAGTCAAAAAAGCATCACGACAGTTTAAAAATAGAAATGCTGTTTCAACCTAAAATAGGTGACTCAGAATGGCTTTTTTTTTGCAAAAAAGTACACTGTTGCATAATATTCCCAGCTAATGTAGTGCTGTAATTTAAATTACAAATAATTTCAAAGTCAATTTCAAACTGTGTGTTATACTATTTTGTTTATCATAACTCTGATGATGAACTTGTATTTACACAAATAACTTCCTTTTGACAAAAGGCAGTTTTACATGTTAGGCAATACTATATTACAAGGTCCAGTTTAGGAAAGGAATGCTTGCAAAACCGATATTCTGGTTATATGTCCTGGTGATTTAATTCTGTTTGCACTATCAGTATTTCCTCTTTTCTTATTTATGCAAGATGGAGGACTGTTTATCAGCAGAAAAAGCACACAAAAAAAGCAAAACACAAAATATTCAACCACCCACAATGAGAGAATCAGAGCTCACAACGGAATCAGTTGAAAGAGAAGATCTCAGAAGCCAAAGGTCTATGCACAGGTGGCCCTAGATAAGCAATGAATAAAAATTAAAAGATACACTTGTTGAAAAGCAACATCATCCGAAAAATGAGGTTTAACCATTTGTGCTGGAAGTCTTGTGCAACAAAGAGTAAGGAAGTTAGAGGACTTCTGTAGGCCAAAGGATTGGCTTTGCGGTTACAGATAATGCAGAAGCAGTCAGAGTAAGAGACTTAAGAAACTTAACAGAACTGAAGCAGACATGTGAAAGCCTTTGCGACAGGGGTACTCAATAGGCGGACTCCGGTCCGGAGCCTATTTATAATTAAATTAAGCAAACAGTATTTTAATGCTTCACTGTTGTTATGTAAATTGTTTGTTTGTAGATTCTAACTTTAAGGAAAATATAAAAATGGACAATTCAGACTTTTAAATTTTTATACATTTTCTCTCAGGGAACACCCCTGATCCCCCATACAGTATTTTGTATCCATCAAAAGGCCTCCTATGTCCCATACACATTCTACATATTCTGAATGTAAAAATATTTAAACACAAAACTGGAACTGCTGTCATTCAACTTCAAAACGAACCGTTGATCTTATCTTTTAATATTCATATCCAAGTGCCCTCGACTGATGAAGTCTTAATTAAATATTTAAATCCTTTGGTATAAGATCCCCCAGAACCCACTATATCACTGTAAAATCGAATTAGTTAACCTTACTTAAAAAAGCATGTAAATTGATTGCCTAAAAGTAAATTAACTTTTTTGGCAGTAAATGTAATTATTTGGCTCAAGTAAAGTGAACTAGGAATAGTCTATTTTAATTGAGCCAAACAAAAATATTTACTTGATTATTTTAAGGCAATTGGTTTCCTAACTTTTTAATTTTACAGCTATCTCTGGGCCCCCAATGTCCTCATCCCTTCAATGTTTTGAAGACACTATTTGACCTCAAGTTTTAAAAACTATTCAAAAATATATATTATAAAATTCACGGTCTGGCATGTGTGCTGGCTCTAACTATTTTTTTCTTTTCTCTCCCTCCTGTCTCACAGGTGGAGCCGGCATGCGTGATCAGCGTTTCCATGGGAACGCTGATCGATCTCATGGAGACACTGATCACAGTGATGAGTTACATGCCTGCTGTCACCTGCTTTCCTCTAATTGCACTCCCTTCTTATTCCTCATTTTCCCGTCTTTCTTTGGCAGTTTACTGTTCTCTGTTTCTGTTAACGTGCGCTTAGAACCGCTTGTTGTCAAGGCGGAGAAGTGCACTTTTCACACTCAATCGGTTCCGTTCTTGGGTTCATCGTTTCATCCAAGGGAGTATGTATGGATCTGGTAAAAGGTAAAAGCCATCTCTTAATTGCCAACCCCAGACTCTCGCAAGGTATTTCAGAGGTTTCTGGGGTTTGCCAACTTAAACCGGAGGAATATTCACAACTTTAGTCAACCAGCTGAGCCGCTGAAGGATCTCACCTCCACGCGCACTGACTTTTGGTCCCTGCAGGCTGAAGCCGCATTTTCAAAAAGAAGTGGTTTTCCACTGTGACAATTTCAATTACCTCTGACCCTGCTAGTCAGTTCGTTGTGGAGGTGGATGCTTGAGTGGTCGTTGTTAGAGCGGTCCTTTCTCAGCATTCCTCCTGCACGGCTGACCCCCACAGAACGGAATTACACCATCGGTAACTGGGAATTACTGGCTGTCTGGTTGGCTTTGGGTGAGTGACATCATTGGTTAGAGCAGGGGTGCCCAATACGTCGATCGCGATCTACCAGTCGATCGCAAAGGCAATGCTGGTAGATCGCACAAAATTTAAATGTACTTGTGGCAGGGCGGAGGGCGGGGCCGGGTCGTGATCCTACACACCCGGTCCCGTATTAGGCTAATTATGCCTCCGTGAGGTTTAGGGGTCGACTGCAGAGGGCTGTGCGGGAGAGAGAGATCGTTAGCGGACATGTCCGTCATGTGTGTTTGTGTTGTCTTTTAAGTTTTCCATTAAACTATGATTTATATCGTCAAGCCGGTTCTCGCCTCCTCCTTTCCCATCCTTTAACTGTTTTACAGTACTTTTGTTACATTTTTATAAAAATAAATATAATGTCTTTCCTTCTTTTAGTTTCTGTCTGACTTGCACTTGACGAGTAAATATTGACCAGGCAAGGTTTTGTTTATTCAGTTGCCATGACAACTAGGTTTGCACATACGCACCTTCCAAGGACTTCTGAGAACAGAGCGCGAAATTGCGATGCTACTGCCCGAATTAGGCAAAACTGTCTGATTCCATTCAGTGCAAGTCATCAGAATAAGGTAAATGCCCTGGCTATTGTAATCTATTGTGCTGTAGGATACATGCAGTAGTCCCAACAAGCATTTTCTTATTTTAAATGAAACTGTGTTTTTTTTAGTTGGTAGATCTTATCGAGTTGGTCATTTAAAAGTAGATCATCACACAAAAAAGTGTGGGCACCCCTGGGTTAGACGGTTCGGGGATACCTTTCATGGTTTAGACTTATCACAAGAACCTAGAGTACATTCGTAGCACTAAATATTCAACTCTAGATAGGCTCGCTGGGCCTTATTTTTACCTTGTTTTGATTTCACCCTCTCGGATCATCCAGGCTCCATCTCGATATCCTCCCTGCTCCCTAAGTCATGGGCATGGTATCCTGGGAGGTGGAAGCTAAAGTCTGCACAGCGCTACGACACACAGCATCTCCCACTGCCTGCCCAGAGTTACCTCGTTGTGAATTAAACTATTTGTTCCGTGATCAGTTCAAATGCACTTGAGTGGATTCCTCTAATGTTGCCTGCCACCCGCAAGCTACTCGTACCCAAATGCTCACTAGACAGCATTTCTGGTGGCCATCGCTTGCGCTGGACTTTTGCCAATTCGCTGTAACTGGTCTCCCCCCCTCCCATGGCAACACAGTCATTTTGACTGTAGTGGACCAGTTTTTGAAGGCAGCTCATGTCATTCCCCTCCCCAAATTACCTTCAGCGAGGGAGACAGCGGTAGCAGTCATTAATCACGTCTTCCATATTCATGGCCTCCCGGTCAACGTGGTTCTGACAGAGGCCTCCAGTTTGTGTCTCGTTTTTGGGCAGAGTTCGGTTGACAGCTGGGGGCAACAGTTAGTTTGTCTTCTGGGTTTCATCACCAGACAAATGGGCAGGCAGAGCAATTGAACCCCCTCACTCCCGTCTCTTCTACAGACTCTCATCTGAGTGCTCCAGACTTCCACAATGCACACATTCCCCATACGGACACACGCTTCACTAGCTCTTGATGGCTCGCTGGTTCTCCGACTTCTTCAGCCGGGGCAGGGTGCGCCTTGACAATCAAAACTAATGAATAAATACTGATGAACTATCTCTCTCTCTGCTTTTGGGTCCTTTGTCCTCCCCACTCCCCAGTCGTAACACACCATGTAAGCTGCATATTATTATCCGGACATTTGCTGGGAAGGAAATGTAGACCTCTTGGAACTTTTTATTTTATATCCCCTTTTCTCCCCAATTTTGGAATGCCCAATTCCCACTACTTAATAGGTCCTCGTGGTGGCACGGTTACTCACCTCAATCTGGGTGGCGGAGGACAAGTCTCAGTTTCCTCCGCTTCTGAGACAGTCAATCCACGCATTTTATCACGTGGTTCGCTGTGCATGACACTGCGGAGACTCACAGCATGTGAAGGCTCATGCTACTCTCCGCAATCCACGCACAACTTACCACACGCACCTTTGAGAGTGAGAACCAGTTAATCGTGACCACGAGGAGGTTACCTCATGTGACTCTACCCTCCCTAGCAACCGGGCCAATTTGGTTGCTTAGAAGACATGGCTGGAGTCACTCAGCACACCTTGGATTCAAACTCGTGACTCCAGAGGTGGTAGTCAGCGTCAACACTCGCTGAGCTACCCAGTCCCCCCTCTTGGAACTTTAAGTATCCCAGCTTTACGAGAATGCAAATCTATAAACCTTAGGAATTTAAGGAGGACATTTCACTAAGAATGAACCAAAGACATCTTTGGAATGATCCCGGGCAGCTATTTTTCTATGTAAACATGTGGCATTCAAGTGCAGCTCCTATCTACTTGAATAGGGAAAAAACTAAATCTCCAAAACCGTTGGTCAAGATTACGATCAAAGAACATATTTCAAATCAGCTGTAAAAATCTGACAACACTAGTATCAGAAGTTGTACTTTTTTACCTCAAATTACACTAAAATAATTTTCCTGACTTGTATTGCTAATGACCATGCAAGTTCTCGAGTTGTTTGACAGGCGACGTTTGTATCTTAAAAGTGATTCACTCTTTTATCTGTAAGGCGGCACTTCATTTCTACATCCATTGACCATTGGGCATTCCAATTTTTCCCATTATATTTAATAGAAGTGACCTGTCTCTGGTAAATAGTCTCTGGAATGAACTGTGGCCACTGATAGTGTTGTCAGTGTTGCTTAGCATCCGATTCACAAAAGAAACTATGCAGTCAGGAAACTGACTTCTTTCTGCATTCATTTAGTAGTTTTTCAGATCTTTATAATATATAAATTGTACTAAGACAGGAAAGATATATTTGCTGCTTTTTAAATATAAAAATGTCAATGTGGCTTACACATTGCAGAAAGTCTATGTTTTTGGGTGAAGTTTGTGCCATATTGCAAAGAAACAGATTGTGAATGAGGAAATACTGACCAGGGCCTCAAAGTCTTGTGCTTGGCAGAGAAGCCAGTCTTCACTAAGTGTGTACAGAGCTTTCTCTGTCACTAAGTCCACAGGTCCTTTAGAGATCTGTTGAGTCAGAGCTGACACTAGCAGGAAGAGAGGCTGTCCTACTGATTCCTACAGGGCAATATATACACAACTGAAGTTAACAACAACTGTAAGTTTTGTTTTTGCACTCTTAAAGGGGTAGTTCACCCAAAAATCAAAGATCTGTCATCATTGACTCCTGTCATTATAAACTAAATTACTTTCTTTCTTCCGTGGAACACAATAGATATTAGGCAGAATGTCCAAGCTGCTCTTTCCCTTACAATGAAACTGAACAGGGACTGAGGATGGCAAGCTCCAAAAATGACAAATATGTTTCATAAAAGTAGCAAATTGGAATATATTCCAGGTCTTCTGAAGACAGAGCTTTGTGAGGAATGGACCAAAATGTAAATTATTTAATTACATTTTTGCCTCCGCTTTAGCTCTCGTGTGTCAAATCTCAAGCCAAGACCAGGCTTGACACCAATGATGCCAAAGACTATTGGTTCTTTCATGTCTGGTGACCAACCATTATGTGCAAGTTTAAATATCTAAATGAGATTCAATAGTTTGTGCAGCACATCACAATGTTGATTGTTTTGTAAAGTTTGGATCTTTGAATTAGTGTAAATTAGATTTTAATTTTGGTCTGTTACTCACAGAAGGCTATTGTATGACTTAAGAAAATTAGAGATCTTGACAATCTCAGTCACTATTCACTTTCATTGTATTTGAAAGAGCATTCTTCCAAATCTCTCTTTTTGTGTTCCACAGAATGTAGACACTGACATATGGGTTTAGAAAGACAAAAGGGTGAGAACATCATGACAGAATTTTCATTTTTGGGTGAAATGTCCCTTTAATCATAGTGCCATCAAAATTAAACTGGGGGATAGAGAAACATATTCATATATTTAATGGGTTAGTTCACCAAAAAGATGTAATTCAGTAATAGTTTACTTCCCCTGTTTTGTTATAATCCCATATGACTTGCTATCTTTTTCTTAACTAAAATAGAGAAATTGTGAAAAATGAATGCAGAGAAGAGCAAGGGTCGGTCAACAGCTTCATACAATAATTATAGAATTCGGTTTGTTTGTTTCTCACCAAACCTCATCATATGTTTTCATATCATGAATCTCATGTAATAATTTATTAGACTTGTGAATTATACTTTTGCATCATTTTGAAGCTTGAAGAGGTGGTCAACATAAACTGCCATTGTATGACATCACTGAGCATAACAATTTTCACAATTTCTCCCATTTTAAGAAAAAGAAAGAAAGTCATATTGGGTTATAACAACACAGTGGTGAGCAAACAATGATAGAATTTTCATTTTGGGACAGCATGGACAGACCCTGAGGTAGCCATAGAGACAGATAGACATCCAGTTAGTGAGGAGCTTCTCCACAATTGACTCTGTGCGACGCAGCAGAAGTTTGGGATTTGCATTGCTGGACTGGTCCATCAGACTCTGCAAAAGGTCCTCCATTACCTCTGTGAGGTAAAGCAGGTCTCCATGCATAGCAACAGTCAATAAAGATGCCACTGCACATCTAGGAGAGAGTGAGTGAGTGAGTGAGTGAGTGAGTGAGTGAAAGAGGAACAGAAAGAGAGACATAAAGCGAAAAAGATGAGGCTATAAAGGGTAAGAGAGAGAGAACACATTTCAGAAATATATGCATGTTTCTGTGCTGGGGCATTTTAAAGACCCCATGACATGCCAGGCAAGCAAGTTTTCTGTGTTGATGCAAGGGATGGGTGATGTATAAAATATTCATTATATATTTGCAATGATTTTGGTGGTGAAATAAAATTAAGCAACCTCATGAATATTGTGATGATCTTAATGAATCCTTTCAGGATGCTTCCTTCCCTCGCAATTCACGAATGAAAGCATTACGACAGAGACTAAATGTTGTTCGACAAAATGAGTATAAGTGCAAGAGGAGTCATCAATATGTGTTGTTCGTTTTCTCAGAAGAGTTACAATCTGCTAAGATTGAAGTCATTTTTTAACGTTTAGAAATACACTAGCATTTAAATGTCCTCAAAGCTAACATACGTTCACCAAAAGCTATACAATTCCAAGATATTTAGATTTTATGGGGTCTTTAAAAGGAAGGGTAGATACTTGGACATTTGTGAGTTCATAAATGAGACTCAATGAGAATCTATTCTATTGGCCACAAACATGAGTCAACATTTTCACACTGTTTCTTCTGTTCACAACTCTAAATGCGAGTGAATTATTTAGGTTACAAACTGGTGTGTTTGTGTGTGTGTGTGTGTGTGTGTGTGTGTATGCGTGTGTGTTTGTGCGTTGTGTGTTCAACTAAAATGTGTGATGTGTACTGATACTCACTTGTCTTTAATGCTGAAGTTCTTCTGTTCCTCTAATGCATGCACGAAACAACTGAGAAACTGCTTATCTCTGACCAGCACAGACAAAGCTTGACATTTCTCATCAACAGAGGCCCGATCGGAATCCTGACCACAAAAAAAAATACAAATAAAATGTAGAAGAGATTTTTATCTTTACTAAAATGTTAAAAAGATTTTACAGTATAATAAACTGGTACTTCATATAAACTGTAAATACAATGTGGCATCTCACCTGACTGATGTCTTTGATCATTAGTGCTGCCAGAGGGCTTGCCTAGAGAACATAAGTAAAGAAGTATAAAACAGCAAACAAACATAGATTCGATAGATTTAAATGAGTAAATACAGTATGTGTGTCTCATAAAAGACAAATGAAGATCATGAACCTCAGGAAAGAAGATTTTTGAAGCAAAGTGCTTATATTCCAGGAAAGGTATTGCTCCAATGTTGTCAATCAGGTCTGATTTTTCTGTTTGCAAATCAACAAAGCCTGCCAAATACAAAAAAGTAACTAGATGGTTAATGTTCATCAAGACTGATGTTGGCTTGACGAAGCAATTTCTGAAAGTTAGTTTTACGTTTGAAGGATGGGTGAATGGATGGATAGACAAGAATGAAAGACAGAAGTTAAAAGAGAATTCTGTGTTCAGCACAAATTAAGCTCAGTCTTTTGTGGCATAATGTTGATTTTCCACAAAAAAAATTGTTTTTTTATTCATTTACAAATATTTTGATTGTGCCCCTCTCTCGATGCAAGTCTATTGGATTTTTCGCCCATTTTATCGACTGCCAGATAAAAGTTTTATGTCTTAAAGTTTAACACTGGTTAAGGTGTTTATTCAATTGTAAGGAATAGTCATATACTGTAGTTGCTGGCCTCAGCAAAGTGACATAATAAAAGTGAAGGTGTGTGCTGGCTGCAATGGTGCCAGCATTTCAATGTGACCGACCTTGTCGAATATCCCTTCTGATGTTACTCTCCAGCGTGTCCAGTTGCTTGTTCATTCTCTCATTCATTTTGATCTGGCTGTTACGATGAACGACAACTCCAACTAGATAGAGGAACACAAACACAGTTGAACCCCTGCAGGCCTAACAGAAAGCATGTGACATACATTTGAAATGACTCACCTACAGTGCCCAAAATGATGAGCAGTATCAATGAACCAAGGATGTAAAAATACATTGTACCACTTTGTGACATCTCAAATTCTATTGGGTAATGGCCAATTTGTATCTGGAAATTGTATTAACAGAGAAATTAGCCTTTCAATTTACAAAAAGAACTAGCAGAAAAAAGGTATGTAGCTTACCTGCTTTTACATTTATCATTTGGTCTTTATGATCACATTTAATTATTAATGCATTTTGCAAGAAGAAATACATTTTTGTGTTTCATTGACAAAGCAATACAGACTTACTCTGAGTGAGTCCACAGTGATGATTTTTTCATGTTCTTGTTTAATCTTACAAAGTATCGCATTGGACTCAATCCTCTCCAAAGCACACTTATGCTCCTGATCACCCTGTAGACCTGTAACATTCACCTCACTCTCACTCAAATTCAACTTATCTGCTTTTTTCTGAAAGAGACAGAAAGTGAGAGAGCAAGAGAGAAAGATGTGGTGTGAAAGTTTACGTGCTGTTTCACAAATTCCGTCAGCTTCTCATAAGAACCCTATTTTTTTATTTATTCAACAATTTTATTATGAATTTGTCTAATTCATGGTGGTTACAGCCCTGCCAAGTGGCTTTTACTTGGCAGGGCTGTAGATTACATTCTTTCTGTGTACGAGGCAAGGGCTTCCTTGTGTACAGTTGATGTCACTGTTTCACTAAAGTCACTACCTGAATGGTCACCAGAAGGTAGTCGGACACCTGCGAGGTGGTGAATTCAGTGTACTCTGGATCAGGAAGGTAGGTGAAATTATCAACACAGTCCAAAGTGAAGTTCGCAACTTTCATAGATAAACTAACCACATCCTTATGATCATGAGGGAGTGAGAGAAACCACACATCCTTAAAAAAGAGAGAATGAAAATGTGACTCTTACATGTGTGACATTTAAAGAATGGAAGTGCAATAAATTATCTTTGTTAGAATTAGGAGACAACATGAAACGATATGCAACCCATTATACACTTGGCTTCAGTTTTTCACTGAAATGTCCGACTGGTGGTGCCAAAAGTGAGTAAAATGGTGTTGTATTCAGACGAGGTTTTGAAGTGAATTTTTTTTAAGACATACCTCCATAACCTAAAACCTAACCTGAACCTAACCAATAGTGCTCTTAAATATAAATTAGATGTTTAAAAAAGACATCCTTGCCAAATCAATGCCTAAACCTCTCCATTAGTATTTAAAAATGCAGGAGAGAAAGGAAAGGCACATATTGTGTCACTTCTGTGACTTTGTCGGGTCACGTGTCAGCTTGTGTTCATGTAGTAGCTGTACTTGAACTGCGGACCTCCGACTCTATAGTAGGAATTATCAGTATGTCAGCAAGTGCTTTGTTGTCGGAAAGAACATGAAACATGGATGACGCCAGGTTCGTTCTTTAATATTTCTTGAAGAACTTTTATTTTGACACCATAATAAATGTTATTCAGTTAGCTTAGCTTTGAATTTTGGTCAAATACAAGCTATTTTCACAGTGTAAAAATCACAGAATGGTTGCTGATATAGGCTACATAAATAAATATGACCAAAATGGCAAAAGCTAACAATTAGCTGTATTTAGAAAAATTAACTAGACCTGCCATCCAAAACAGACACTGTAATCTCCTCCACCATGTTGAAAGTTTAGAACTCCTCCCATCTCGGAAACTCGAAGTAATTGCAACTTGAGGGGTTATTCATATACAACTTCAGAGTGGGATACTTGTATTTACGATAATTATGAAAGCACGTGAAGGCAGCATTAGTCCAATGTACTATGAGGTGAGCTACTGCACAAGCTAATCATGTTGGAATAAGTAAGTATGTATATGTGGGCCTATAATACAAGCATTAAAAAGTGTAACATTTTTTAAAGATGACAGAGTAAAAGAGTGTGGATATCATAAAATAGCAGAGTCTGAGTAATAGAGAGAAAAATTAATATTTATAAAGTCATTATCAGCCATTAAAGTCATGATTTCAGTGAAAGTCAAGTAGATGTAGTGCCTCTAATGTTCATTTCACCTGGAAATTGCAGGGAAATGTACCTGGAGATGCGTTTAACAAGTTTTGCAAAAATCTATGTAGAGTCACGTTTTCACTATGAGACCAGGTTGGAGAAAAGTGGTTTCTAAGACAGGTAGTTGGAGGGGAGGTGTTGTACACCAGATAAACTACTGCAATGGTAACATTCTGAGGGTAAAGCTCACTTTTAGCTTTAATATTTAAACAAAAGTAATAATGGCGTCTTACCCTAGAGCTTATGTTGTGTTGTGTTAAAAGCTCTTTACTGAATGGACCCATTATAAATGATTCCACAAACTCCATATTGGCCCCCTGCACATGAATCTTCCGTCCTCCACTTATGGACAAATACAAAAGTATGTTTCAGAATCAGGGAGACAGAAGATGAAACTCAGTAATGTATGCTGTAAAACAACCACTCACATTTGTGTATGTGACATGCATACAACAATGTGACTAGCATACAACATGACACATTCCAGCTATCAAGGGAAATGAAACCAGCCACAAAATAATAAAAGCTGCCTGGCTGCCAAAAAAGCGGGTTTCCCTTATGATATCCCAGCAACATGCACAAAATGACCTAAGCATAGTTCCCACTTCTACTGTAATTTCTTGCTGTTCTGTTTTTTTTTCCATCTGTGCTAACAGTCTTTATGCAAATGATTACATTGCAAATCTTACATTTCCATATTAACATCATTCTTACAAATTTGATGACTAACATGGCCTGTACATGAACTTCACTGTGGCTTTCTGTATGGAAGAACTGTCACTTAGACGACAACGGAGCAGACATCAGGTGGAAGCTAATCTCATAGTGGTCCAAAATGGTAAATAATACCTTTTCCAGGAGACTTTGGGATGTATTCCTGTGCAGGTGGGCTGGGAACTGTAAGTGACGATGCTGTTACCATGACAACGGCCATCAGGAGTAACAGCACACACTTTTACTGTGCCTTTAGTTTCACTAGGAGGAATGTGGAACTGTAGAGTGTCATTGAAGTATTCAAACACTGGAGCTCTGAAGGGACAAAAGTCATACTCAGATATACAGTATATGCAGTATAGTACAGGTATATTTTATACAGACTTTACACAGGTCGGCAAAGACACATTCACACAAAGCCTTACTCTTTTGGAATGCAGTCCAGATCCCCTCGAATATGGATTTTGGTGACAGATTCCAGGTTCCTCCCTCTTACCAAAACTCTGTTTCTGCCATGGAAAGAAACTTTGTTGGGCTCTAGGGAGAGAATCTCAGGCTCCTATTGGATACAAATGTGCACTTACTTGATGATCAAACATTCCACTAATAGCACACAGCGCAACTGTGTTTTAAGAACTTGCATGAAGTTACATATAAAGACAATGACAGCTTTTTCATCAAAAAATAAATAAATACTTAATTGAGTCTCTGTCATATTAAACAAAGACATTTAGATTTGCATGATGTCATGTGATTGTGGCCAAAAGTTTGTTGAAGATATGATAAACAAAACACAACCGTTCTTTAAAAAAAAGTTTAACAAGAAAGTTGTTCCTCAAAAGTGAAACAGAATCCTCTGACTGAAGTGCTGTTCATTTAAAAAGCGAACAGTTTGCAATTGCGTCCCTATTCTGTAAAGTGGCGCATATACACTCACCTAAAGGATTATTAGGAACACCATACTAATACTGTGTTTGACCCCCTTTCGCCTTCAGATCTGCCTTAATTCTACGTGGCATTGATTCAACAAGGTGCTGAAAGCATTCTTTAGAAATGTTGGCCCATATTGATAGGATAGCATCTTGCAGTTGATGGAGATTTGTGAGATGCACATCCAGGGCACGAAGCTCCCGTTCCACCACATCCCAAAGATGCTCTATTGGGTTGACATCTGGTGACTGTGGGGGCCATTTTAGTACAGTGAACTCATTGTCATGTTCAAGAAACAATTTTAAATGATTCAAGCTTTGTGACATGGTGCATTATCCTGCTGGAAGTAGCCATCAGAGGATGGGTACATGGTGGCCATAAAGGGATGGACATGGTCAGAAACAATGCTCAGGTAGGCCGTGGCATTTAAACGATGCCCAATTGGCACTAAGGGGCCTAAAGCGTGCCAAGAAAACATCCCCCACATCATTACACCACCACCACCAGCCTGCACAGTGGTAACAAGGCATGATGGATCCATGTTCTCATTCTGTTTACGCCAAATTCTGACTCTACCATCTGAATGTCTCAACAGAAATCGAGACTCATCAGACCAGGCAACATTTTTCCAGTCTTCAACTGTCCAATTTTGGTGAGCTCTTGCAAATTGTAGCAGCTTTTTCCTATTTGTAGTGGAGATGAGTGGTACCCGGTGGGGTCTTCTGCTGTTGTAGCCCATCCGCCTCAAGGTTGTGCATGTTGTGGCTTCACAAATGCTTTGCTGCATACCTCGATTGTAACGAGTGGTTATTTCAGGCAAAGTTGCTCTTCTATCAGCTTGAATCAGTCGGCCCATTCTCCTCTGACCTCTAGCATCAACAAGGCATTTTCAGCCCACAGGACTGCCGCATACTGGATGTTTTTCCTTTTCACACCATTCTTTGTAAACCCTAGAAATGGTTGTGCGTGAAAATCCCAGTAACTGAGCAGATTGTGAAATACTCAGACCGGCCCGTCTGGCACCAACAACCATGCCACGCTCAAAATTGCTTAAATCACCTTTCTTTCCCATTCTGACATTCAGTTTGGAGTTCAGGAGATTGTCTTGACCAGGACCACACCCCTAAATGCATTGAAGCAACTGCCATGTGATTGGTTGATTAGATAATTGCATTAATGAGAAATTGAACAGGTGTTCCTAATAATCCTTTAGGTGAGTGTATGTTATGCAGTATGACACTTACTTTATAGTCCGTCCCAGAAAGTAAATCTTTACATAAATCCTAAAGAGTGGAGAAAGAGTTGTCAACATTAACTGGTTCATTTACTTTCCATTTCAGCCAATGCATCGGCATGTCAGCTGTTATGAATACTGCATTAATATAATCCTGACTCTTTGTAAGTGTTTCTAGATGATTTGTAACAAAGTAAAAAAGAATAAGATAAATGATCATGCAGTAAAATTATATCATTATTTTAAGATTCATGTTGAATCCATGTAGAAAACAACACTTTACACGTTTTACCATTTGTAACTGCGGCCCAAATTCAGGTGTCCAGTCACATCGCTGGAGAGAAGACGACCAGTGACACCCAGCAGAGATGCACTGCACACACCTGCATTAATTCAGTGTTACAATGTGACATCAGCACACCTAAAAAACTCTCAAATAGGAATTCAATGTAGTTTTTCAAAAATACTTGTAGGTTGATTAGGTGCATTTTCTCACTGTATATAAGAAGCGTTTGCTGAATTATTTGTGATACTGGAGCAGTTCCTTAGTGTCAACATCTCTGTGATCTTCTGATCTCCAATAGTTACTGCAGCTGAGACGGTTAAATCTGAACAGATCAATAAAAACATGCTGGTCATATTATGACTACATAAATACACTGGATAACAGTACATATGCTCAACTCTACAGATAGAACAATAACCTCTGGTAAACAGTAGCTGGCCAGAAAAGCTACAAGAGCAGTTGGGGAAAACTCCAGCAGCATCAGACTTATCACACAGATTTACACTCCCGTTGGTGAAGGCACATGAGAAGATGAGATTTCCGGTGCTCTCCAGACTCAAGGTAAGATGTAGAGCAATCTGTGTTAGAGTGGGCATTGGTTGGTTAATAGTAATCTTGGAAATAAGTCAAAATAATGAAAGTTTTCAAGCCAATACTTCTAGATAATGATGTTTACCTCTCTGGAAGTTTTCTCTGCCACATGAAAAGAAAGGAGCTTTTTCTGAAGGGAGTCATTTGGGATGGACAGCCATGAAGAGTTCGAGCATTCTTCTTTGGTAGAACATCTACACCGAAACATGAGAACAAGCATATGCAGTTAAAGCTATTTAGAGCCAAAGTCTAGTCTACACCAGAACTTCTTAAGAATAAGATTCAACTTTATTGTCATTGTGCAGAGTACAGGTACAGAGCGAATAAAATGCAGTTGTTTTCGCATATCCCAACTAAGCTGGGGTCAGAGCGCAGGGTCAGCCATGAAACAACACTCCTGGAGCAGATAGGGTCAAGGGCAACCCAACAGTGGTATCATGACAGCAGGGGCGAAAATTTCATCAAAATGTTGGGGGGGACAATAAACATATAAATTCTCAAGAGCAATTTTTGAAGGGGACACCAAGGGGTTTTTTGTTGTTGCCCCGTTTGCATTTGTATTATTTTATTTCTTAAACAATTATTTTAAGAATATGTCATTATATTATTTACAATACACATATTTTAATGATATTTTAGGGGGGTCCTGCAACCCCCGATTTCAGCCTATGCATGACAGTGCTGGTGCTTGAACCCCCGACCTTTCAGTCAGTAGCCCACACTGTAAAAAATGTCAGTAATTTTAACAGTAAAATACTGTAATAGTGCTACAGAAATAAAATGTTAATTGATTAACAAATATTAATTGTAAAATATACAGTAAAATATTTTTATATTTTTAAAAAGACATACAATAGTTTTTACAATAAAATGATGTAAAAATGTAATTATTTAAATGTAAAAACAATGATTTTCCTCTATAATTAATGGTAAAAAGAACAAGGGAGTAAATGTACTTTTATTTACTGTAAATTATTGTTAAAATTACAGTAAATAACAGTAATTGGCATTCCCAGAATCCCCTGCGTGACCCAATACATTTCATTATATTTTATGGGAATAGTCATGTTTCATCATATTTTTTTATATCAGTTATGTACACTGGTGGGTTCTGTGTTATATTTGATGTAATTTAGTTCATGTTTACTGCATTATTTAAATCTCTCATGTGTTACCCTGATGGTGTTTAGTGTTTGTGTGAGTGATGTTGAGTACTGTCTCCATACACTTATTGGTCATTGCTCCTGGAAGAGACACTATTGATGAACTTCATGTCATAATGTGACCTTCTGTAATGACCTACTGCGGTGATTAACAAAATACCTTATAAAGTAAACAACAGATTTTTACAGTTTCAGAAGGCATGTTTAACTGTATATGTAACAGTATTTTTATTATTTTTACAGTGTCAGCGTGTAAATTACAACCTTTTTAAACTGTAAAATGTACAGGATGTTCTGTAAAGTGGTTTACATTTTAACTGTATTTTTTACAGAATTATTCTGGCAACCACAGCTGGCAAATTTTTTTGGTAAAAACAACAGGATTTTTTTTTTTATAGTGCAGAGCCTTAACCGCTGTGCCACCACTTGCCCGAAACTGACCAGAACTGCTTGCAATGCTCATCATGTCCGTATGTATTAATAAAACTATGTGCAACGAAGTGGAAGTCTGACCTGCTTGTGT
This sequence comes from Xyrauchen texanus, assembly GCF_025860055.1. Lineage (NCBI taxonomy): Eukaryota > Metazoa > Chordata > Actinopteri > Cypriniformes > Catostomidae > Xyrauchen > Xyrauchen texanus. The sequence continues at coordinate 14,951,181 of NC_068322.1, forward strand.
TCACACACCAGCCACAATGAGGATCACGAGAAATTCTGCAGTATTTCAGAGTGTTGTATTTATCACACTGAACCACAGACACTCTTCTGATCTGCATGTAAACCATGAACAGAAAGAACAAAGTACCATGATTCAACTCTCACAGCAATAATATAGAAAAACTCTTTAGGAGGCATAAATGTCAGTGTTCACAGGCATAAAACAATGTGTCACCTTTTACAACACACAACAGAATGATGCACTAATACATATTGGATGGATTTACTCAAATACATATATTGTATATTAAAACTGGCTCTGGTTGCATGATGCTGTCATATGGTGATATTTTATCTTCGGTTTTAAAACTCACCTGGTTCTTTAAAGCTATGTAGACATGTTTGACATCTACTGGATCAAAGTGTATTCTGGGAAACACTGCTCGTTCATCATCAGATTTGTATAGTACCGTTGGACAGCCTGCTTTGAATGTCTCATCCAACACAAGCTACAAATAAAAAACAGCATGATCCAATCTTTGTGAAAATTATGAACGACAACTGTAGAAATTTAAATTGGGTGCTAAACATGAAACAACTTAGGGCTGAGAGAGTGCTGCTGAAATAACACATAACCTGTTTATGATAGGGTAGTTTCTGAAGGGAGGATGTTTTCTGAGCTAACAATATTTTCTATCCCCTACCCATAACACAAAACTGTCTAAATTTTTACAAGATGACGTTATGTTTTACAAGAGAGAGATGATGCAGACCTTTATCAGTTGGCCATCTTTGGTTCCTATGAACAGCACAATCCAGGGTCCATTTTTCTCTGCTGCCACTGATGTCATTGAGCCGTGCTTGAAAACCACAGCAAGTAGCGGAAGTTTATTAACATTCTGCAATGCATAACATTATAATAATTATAATAAAATAGAAAATAAGCTAATGTGGCTTTAGAGAAGAGTAATTTCACAAAAATAATCAAACTACTAAAAGCATCAGAATTGCAACTACTGAATTGCTTTAAGCATTCAGGTATGAGAGGATGTGCAATATTCTGAATATAGACACGGCTGAAGGGTGTTGTTAGGCACTTTGTTGCTTTTATAAAATGGTTATCATATAATTCAAATATTAGGAATATAAATGCTCATTGAAATGTTTTATATATAGTTTTAGTATATAGTTTAATATATAGTTTTATATATAGTTTTTTTTTATTAAATAAAAAAATAAAAAGAAATGATCTAGATATAATATCTTACTAATTACCAACCTGAAATTGACTATTCTTAACAGTGTTAGGGCGGAACCCCTTCACTTGTCCTTCAACACGACTGATGTTGTAAATAGCCAGTGCTGTGTTCTCTGGGTCCTGCGCATTTTGGGCACTGAAGACACCGACCCAGATATCGGCCTTCTCTGAAGGAATAACGGTGGAGGCGAGAAGAACTGGACGAAATGTATCAACACAGCATTCAATAGTTGCAACATTGAAATCACTGATAATAGCTGTCTTTTTTTCTTTAGAGTTATTCAGTGTGAGCACATAAACTTTCCTCTCGGTGTCAGTCCCTGCGTTGAGAAACACGTACGAGAGTTTGCGCGAAGATACTTGGAATCCGTCAACAAACTCAATATTTTTCACGGTGATCTCAATGTAGGCGTCTGAATCTTTTCCTATTTTGGCGAAAATGCCATTTTTGGCATCCAAAGTGTCTCGTAAGGTAATTGACTCCTTTCTCCCAACCAAAAGGTAAGTGCCATTTGGTCTCACCTGAGGGCAATCAACTATGAATGCTACAGATGTCTCATTCTGCTGTGGACCAACCGATAAACCTTCCCAGTAAATACTGTTTGTGATATCATTTATATCAAGAACTTCACAATAACCACCTTTAGATGTTCCACACGTAACCAAAGTGCCGTTCGCGTCAAAGGGCACCAGAATGGTCACTGTATTTGGGTGTGTGGCATTAGTGATGTCCTTTCTCTTCTCCTCAATTAGATCATGTTTCATCTGATGAAGTCGATGCTCAGTAAGAACGTACAACTTATTTTTTCCAACCACAAAGTCCTTGATGTCTCCCTCAAAGTTGTGCGCATCTTTGCAGAGGCAATATTTGACAAGTACAAGTAATACAAATAAGAATCCTCTCATCTTGTACACCTGTGTAACCCCCTAAAGCAGCTGAATTGATCCGTCTTGTTACCAGAAACCCGGCATAAATGCGCTCTGATGCGTCCACAAGAGCGTAAGGAAGTGAAAGCAGCGGGGCTGACAGATGCGAGAAGATTCAGAGCAACATCAATAAACCTGTAGCCCCGAAGGCGGCATTTAGATCATTACATTAAATGCTTCCTATTAAACTTTCAACTGTCTAATTTGCAAGCGCAAAAGAAAATACGAAGTAGGAACAAGTTGAGCAACGACTGCATTCTCTTGAATGAACTTTACTGACAATTGACTTCATGGGATTTCTGCATAGTTCTACAGTTGTCAGACATGTCAGATATGCTGCTGCTTGATTTTTAATGTTGAATGGACAGATGGCCAACTGCAATTACATTAAAAACATCATTCTTGGGATTCGGTAAAATTTCAACTTGGATTGTTTAATAAACTACATTTGATTAATTGTCTAAATTCTCCACAACATTGTGCACAAATTAAACATCCAACAAATCTTAATTTTTCACCTCAGCCATCAAAGCCCTTGAATTCTTTTCTTTGTTTTTCTGATTTAGAGTGGACACCTTTTGTTCTGAAATTGTATAATGAAGCAAAACATTTGCAAATAGTGTATATGTAGTCACTTATGTGGTCAGGAAAATATTTAGATTTTTTATTAAACCCCCAATTTTTTTGTGACAGTCATTACATGTCAGACTGTGCTCAGCAAACAATACACTGACTTTTAATTCTGTTCACATTTTAATTATCCAATGGCACACTTCCACCATAGGCTACTTGCACCAACATATTTTTTAACACCATGTTTCATTCAAGTAATACATAGAATTTGTTATGTAGCCTATAATATATATATATATATATATGTATATATATATATATATATATATATATACAGGCCTATATATGGAGTTGACTTTGGCTGTCTTGTTGCCTCGCTGCACTATCAGTCAATGACTCAACAGACAGAGTTTGCTTATGAAGGTATCTCCAGAAACTGGGTTTGTACTGGCTACTGAGGCAGCATCACGTCACATCGTCGCTAGGAAAGCAGCAACTGATTATCGCCATCTGGTGTCCACAAAAGATAATGCGTCTGCTTCATTGTATTTTGGTTGGACTGAATGGTACAATAATCTAGAACAAAATCAAGAGAGATTTGTCGATAACTGAGTGTATATTTAATAACTGAAATGTTACTTAGGAATGGAATCAAAAGTTGGGAAAAAATGAATAAAAATTTACATTTATACACAAATGTGCCTCTTCGGGCACCTTCAGCTCAACTGTTGTGGATCCGTGCACACAGGATTGTGAGATTTCATAGGCAGTGAATGATACATCAATGCTGCCTTCAAAAATCGATCAGATGAAGGGATCTCAGTAGATAGGATGTGACACGGACACTGCATTTGGACGTGCCTTGGTCCTTTCCTTCTTCCGTATACTGCTTCCAGAGGCAGCATTTTCCTAGTTTCGGATGCAGCCTTTTAATAATGGTAGGCCTACTTCGATGATGGAGGGGACACTACTAGTTAGCTCGTTCAAAATGAAAGGGGCCCTTCCACAAGACTGTTAACGAAGAGTACATTCATACAATAATGCCATGTTTCCTTCAGAGTAACCACTTCAAGGTCTCTGCACTTCGAAAGGAGTAGAACATGGATCCACGCCCGTTCTGCTGTAGCACGCTGTCAAAGACTCCTGCGCTTAATTGTATTTAATACGTCCATCATTTACAAAGAAATATCGTGATAACACAATATTACTGTTATTGTGAGATTGTTACGAGGTATTAATTTTGTTTTATTTAACTATTTTAAATTTCATTATTAAAATTTCTCCCCCTTTTCTGGATGACCAAAAGGGCACTTTTAGATTTGTGTACGAAAGGGGCAAGGGCTTGCGACCCTGCAGTCCCCCTTCTGTGCATGTAACAGCTTACATAGAACTTTTCACAGCTGTATCAAAAAGCCAGCACGTGATGTTAGTGGTCTAGTAAATAAAATATTATTTCGTTTCTAACCAAACGTATACCCTAAGCATTTTTACCAATATTAATATACGGCTACTATAATCATTTTATTATAAGTAAATGTTTATTGGCCTACTGTTGTGGAAAATCAAAGACCTTTCTCTCTTTTCAGTAAGAAAACTCACAAAGTCCAGAGTTCCTGGTGTCAAAGGTTAGAGTTTATTGAGCAATCCAACAAACCCGAGATGTCAGGAGAGATCTGACTCTCTTGGTCAAAATCCTCATCTTTTGTACAGTTTGCTATCTGGTATTATGTACCTCATGTGTATGCCCATTTATGTTTTGGTTGTCATGGATATCGTTCGCCGCCATTGTCTCACAGAGCCTTTGATTTCTTTTTAATGGTTGACACCAGGCTTTAGTCTATTTTTAAAAATAACTTTTTAATTATAGTATAAAAACATAAAAAAAAGCATTATGCTTATTTGAGTAAATCCATCCAATATGTATTAGTGCATCATTCTGTTGTAAAAAGTGACACACTGTTTTATGCCTGAACACTAGACTGTATCTGAGTTTTTCTATATTGGTGCTGTGAGAGTTGAATCATGGTACTTTGTTCTTTCTGTTCATGGTTTACATGCAGACCAGAAGAGTGTCTGTGGTTCAGTGTGATACAACACTCTGAAATACTGCAGAATTTCTCTGAATCCTCATTGTGGCTGGTGTGTGAACCAGAGGTGTTTCCAGCATTAGCCCAGACCATTATATTTTCACACTATCAACCACTTTTCTGAAGTCCAAAGCTGGTGAGAGGGTATTCTTTGTGTTTTGCTCTGGCTGGGCCTGTTTCCTAAATCTTCCACTCTAGTACTATCCTTGACTAACTCATCCTCTCTCCTCCCTAAATCATCTGTGATGCAAAAGAACAGATACGGTGCACCACTTATTACAAATCAGCTTCAAACAACTAATTCATCAAGTGCTACATATTTCAAATTGTAGACAAAAAAACATTGAAGAAAATGTATTGGGAAGAGCAGATCAGTGGGATTGCCCCAAGATCTATCATGATTCTTAAATTTTCATGTACATTACCATAGTCATCACAAAAGAGTGAATTATAAAAAAAAAAAAATATTTAATATAAATAATTTATATTTTTTACATAGTCAAAATTATGTATAAGATCATAAGTTAAAGCAATACATGAATGACTTTAGTCTAAGTTCATTGACACACCATGGCATCGCATTGTATATAATTCTCCATGTTCATCTGTCAAAATCCTTTCATTAGGAGCATTGGTATAAACAATGTTTCACTTTTAACTTTAAAGTAAAGTGACTGATTAATTGTTACCAGTTTCCATGCCTGATTAAGGCACAGCTGCTGCTGCTGCTCCTCAGTCTGTTGCTCATCTTTGCTACACTCTACAAAACCATTTAATAAAATCAAAGTGTATATTTCCTACAAACTAATATCACAAAACAAGTCACACATACATTTTATGTTAATGCTTATTGGTTATCCTTAGGGAAAACAACACCTGATAAACAAGGAAAGTATTCAGTGCAGTGGGATAAAACTAGTGTTCCTGGCTACCTACAGCATGAACAATAGCAAGGTTATGTAGCCTACACTTTTCTAGAAATGGGCACACTTATCTCGAAATGTGTAGCCATTGTTAATCTTCAAATGCGATGATAAGCATGCTGGTCCAAGTGCTAACATAGCCTATTGCCACTAGCCTACTGTGGGTGAAAGCCAGCGAGATGATGATCTTCAGACTTTAAGGACCAAAAAAAAAAGTTAATTCTTACCCACTGACTTCTTTCGGAAAAATCCCCAAAGCCTCATTTTTGCTGTCTTTCCTGCTAATTGCTGTTAAATCGCCACTAAGTAACGTTAATGTCAACGACTGTGCTAGCTCCTCCCCTACCTGCTGCATATTCAACAGAGAGGAAGAAACGGAGTCGCATAGGCTACCGACAGCAAAGAAACTTATACTATAGGCTAGATTATTTTTAAGACATATGTCTATTTGCAGTATGTTCAAAGCCAAAGCACAATGAAATAAGGCAACTTATGATTTCGGGGGTTTACATAGTCTATTGTCCGGTTTCATATTTGTCAGTGTAACCTGCCCACTTTTGACCACTGTTATTATCATTGTGTGAGTGAAGACACACTGGAACTGCTGCTGATTTGGAGAGTTTATTTTTCCTTTTTGTTGCTGTTGTTTGGGGAACATATATGACGCTGCATGGAATAAACAGCGTCTATTCCATCATAAAAATGGTGCTTCTGTGATTTTATCACCTCTCCTCAGTGCGTTCAAAGCAGACTCAGCAAACATTACAATGTTAGTAATATTCAAATCAAAAATAAAATGGATGAAAACAAGTTTCAACAATATTTAGAGACAAAACAAAATTGATACAAGATTAACACATTGGAAGATAGAACAAATATGAACCATACCTACTCGGAATAAACAGATCCAGACCAACAAATGTTGCTTCTGTGATTTTATCACCTGCACAGATCAAAGACCAATTAATCAATCGACCAAAATCACCGCATTTAACCGACGCGCGCACACACACCCAAACCGCTCTACTCGGAAATACAACTATTAAATCCAGTCCATCAATGCATAAAACACTTATTAACACTCTTTACGGAAATATTATTGAATATTATGTACTCAATCCAACTTCTGCAAACTTTTACACTTTATATTGAAAGAGCCCCTAACAGCTCACCCCTCCTCAGTGCGCTCAAAGCAGACTGATGACGCAGCGCGGGATGAACAGAAATGACGTCATGACGCCAGTACAATTAATCATAAAACGTTTTCCAAAGTGACACAGATACATTTCAAAACAAAATTATAATGCTTTCCAAAACAAAATAATAAAAAGTAAACACATAAAACTGAAAGGAAGGATTATTAGTGAAACATTAATTTACATAGTGAACATGCACTGTAAATATAAACATCCGTCACATCAGTCAACTTTTCAAAATACATTCAGGGCTACACTCAAAACATTCGTGGCTGAAGCCCCGGCAAAATCGGCTGACGCCTCGTCTGGTGTGAACACAAGCAGCTCAGGCTTCCACTTCGTTGCACATAGTTTTATTAATACATACAGACATGATGAGCATTGCAAGAAGTTCTGGTGTAGACTAGACTTTGGCTCTAAATAGCTTTAACTGCATATGCTTGTTCTCATGTTTCGGTGTAGATGTTCTACCAAAGAAGAATGCTCGAACTCTTCATGGCTGTCCATCCCAAATGACTCCCTTCAGAAAAAGCTCCTTTCTTTTCATGTGGCAGAGAAAAATTCCAGAGAGGTAAACATAATTATCTAGAAGTATTGGCTTGAAAACTTTCATTATTTTGACTTATTTCCAAGATTACTATTAACCAACCAATGCCCACTCTAACACAGATTGCTCTACATCTTACCTTGAGTCTGGAGAGCACCGGAAATCTCATCTTCTCATGTGCCTTCACCAACGGGAGTGTAAATCTGTGTGATAAGTCTGATGCTGCTGGAGTTTTCCCCAACTGCTCTTGTAGCTTTTCTGGCCAGCTACTGTTTACCAGAGGTTATTGTTCTAGAGTTGAGCGTATGTACTGTTATCCAGTGTATTTATGAAGTCATAATATGACCAGCATGTTTTTATTGATCTGTTCAGATTTAACCGTCTCAGCTGCAGTAACTATTGGAGATCAGAAGATCACAGAGATGTTGACACTAAGGAACTGCTTCAGTATCACAAATAATTCAGCAAACGCTTCTTATATACAGTGAGAAAATGCACCTAATCAACCTACAAGTATTTTTGAAAAACTACATTGAATTCCTATTTGAGAGTTTTTTAGGTGTGCTGATGTCACATTGTAACACTGAATTAATGCAGGTGTGTGCAGTGCATCTCTGCTGGGTGTCACTGGTCGTCTTCTCTCCAGCGATGTGACTGGACACCTGAATTTGGGCCGCAGTTACAAATGGTAAAAGCGTGTAAAGTGTTGTTTTCTACATGGATTCAACATGAATCTTAAAATAATGATATAATTTTACTGCATGATCATTTATCTTATTCTTTTTTACTTTGTTACAAATCATCTAGAAACACTTACAAAGAGTCAGGATTATATTAATGCAGTATTCATAACAGCTGACATGCCGATGCATTGGCTGAAATGGAAAGTAAATGAACCAGTTAATGTTGACAACTCTTTCTCCACTCTTTAGGATTTATGTAAAGATTTACTTTCTGGGACGGACTATAAAGTAAGTGTCATACTGCATAACGTATATGCTCCACTTTACAGAATAGGGACGCAATTGCAAACTGTTCGCTTTTTAAATGAACAGCACTTCAGTCAGAGGATTTTGTTTCACTTTTGAGGAACAACTTTCTTGTTAAACCTTTTTTTTAAAGAACGGTTGTGTTTTGTTTATCATATCTTCAACAAACTTTTGGCCACAATCACATGACATCATGCAAATCTAAATGTCTTTGTTTAATATGACAGAGACTCAATTAAGTATTTATTTATTTTTTGATGAAAAAGCTGTCATTGTCTTTATATGTAACTTCATGCAAGTTCTTAAAACACAGTTGCGCTGTGTGCTATTAGTGGAATGTTTGATCATCAAGTAAGTGCACATTTGTATCCAATAGGAGCCTGAGATTCTCTCCCTAGAGCCCAACAAAGTTTCTTTCCATGGCAGAAACAGAGTTTTGGTAAGAGGGAGGAACCTGGAATCTGTCACCAAAATCCATATTCGAGGGGATCTGGACTGCATTCCAAAAGAGTAAGGCTTTGTGTGAATGTGTCTTTGCCGACCTGTGTAAAGTCTGTATAAAATATACCGGTACTATACTGCATATACTGTATATCTGAGTATGACTTTTGTCCCTTCAGAGCTCCAGTGTTTGAATACTTCAATGACACTCTACAGTTCCACATTCCTCCTAGTGAAACTAAAGGCACAGTAAAAGTGTGTGCTGTTACTCCTCATGGCCGTTGTCATGGTAACAGCATCATCACTTACAGTTCCCAGCCCACCTGCACAGGAATACATCCCAAAGTCACCTGGAGCAGGTATGGCACACAAGATACATTTTAAGAATTAATTTAAAATAGTTAAATAAAACTAAATGAAACCCTCATAATAATCTCACAATAACAGTCGCACAATAAACCCCGACAGGGTGATCAGAACCCCGTCGCAAAGCTGCATTTTATTGATGACAGAACACTGGTAAACACTGTAGGCCTAAATGTTTTGCACGATTAAACAAAAAGTGAGTTGACGTAAATTCAAGATTTTGGTTTTCATTATTGTTTTCAGTTCTTGAACAAACCAGAACTCATGGAAGGTGTGTGAGAGTTTAGGGATGAATATGATATTAGCTCAATATACTATATTCACAATGGAAATTTCCCACTATGATAGAAAAAGTGTGTATCTGTTTGTGTGTTAACTTAACCCCAACCCCCTGATCTTTTATCCTACTCACTGGTCAGACCTCTACTTTCCCATCTAAACAGCAGGTGGCGCTATAAACTCAATCATTATTCATTAAAATACTGTCTATCTACGAGTTAAACTTCAAATTTGCATAGTTTTTCACTATATTACTATTCTATGGTATTTTTTCATAGTAAACCTATGTTATTAAATTTTCTCTTCCTACTCTGATATTTGATCAGATATATCATTATATACTGCATCGCACATCATACAGTGCTTGCTAATAAAGAGGTAAAAAAAATAAAAAATAACTGTAAAAACATTTTCTCTCCTGATTATGCATATGCATACACGTATCCACATTTAGTAACACTTCTGCATGTCATCATAGCAGGCATTTCAGAGTACAGATGTATTAATCCATCAGTCTAGATTTTACCATGGCTAATTTCAAAGTACTAATCAGATTATTACTTAGAAATATGATGTAACTCATCTATTAAAGAACAGTTCAACCAAAAAAATGTCTTTCTTCAGTAGAACACAAAGAATGAGACCCATCTTTTTTCCATACATTGAAAGTGAATGGTGACTCAGACTTACATACTTTGTAACATTTCTTTTTGTGCTCCACAAAAGAAAGAAAGTAATATATGAATTTGGAGCAACATGAGCGTGAGTAAATGATGACAGAATTAAAAAAAAATTTTTTTAGTAAACTATCCCTTGAAGAAAGGAAAACACATAAACTAAATGTCTTCTCTAAATCTAACAGTGGAACATAGTTCATCTGTTACTAAGCATGGCTGCTCTTTGATTAGAGTTGCATAAAGCACATCAGAGTCCTTTTGAAAAAAGAAGAACTGATTCAAAGAACTCATTTTCCATAATTATGCTTGAAAGGCAGCACTTATACAAAGATACACACTCGTACAATTACAAATCATGCCCGTAGAGACAATTCATCAGACAATGACAAAAATAAAGGTATGGAAATTGTTATAACTATGGCAACAAGAAGAGCCACATTCCAGAATTCTTAGCTTGTGGAAGGATTAATAGCTCATTATCAACTCATTCTAATGATCCAGGAAGCCTGAAGCACTTTGCACTCACACTTGAACGTACACTCACAGGCTTCTTAAACCAGAAAGAGAAAAACAGGAGTGAGTTGCACAACACAAAGTTTTATACATTCATTTTAACTATGTTTTTTCCATATAATTTCTGCCGTGGAGCACATAAGGATCTTTTCTACTTACAATCAAAGTAAATGGTGACTGTGACAAAACACTATGCCTAACATCTCCTTTTGGGTTCAACAGAATGAAGAAAGTCATACTATAGGTTTGGAATGACAGGAGGGAGATTGAATGATGACAGAATTTTCATTTTCGGGTGAACTATCTCTTTAATGGGACTGAAAGCACAGCAAAAGAAATGCATCAGCTAGAAATCACTTCAAGGAACTCAAGCATTATTCACAGAAACGCATTGCACACACACACACACACACACACACACACACACACACACACACACACACACACACACACATGTTGGCGCAGTTATCATTATGAGGACTCTCCAGAGACATAATGATTTGTATACTGTACGAACTATAGATTCTATCCCCTAACCCTCACAAAAAACTTTCTGCATTTTTACATTTTCAATAAAACATTGTTTAGTATGTTTTTTAAGTGATTTGAATTATGGGGACAAAATTCATAGCATAATACCCTTGTAATTACCAGTATGTAACCTAAACAAAAAGTCCTTGTAAACCATTTAAACCCCCCACAACCGTTATGTACATCTTGAGTGAGAGCAGGAGAGAGTGCCTCATTTCATGGTGTAAGAAGATGAGAGATGAGTGGAATTTCTCCAGGATTACCTTCAGTACAACAGGCTTCCCAGAATTCCACACACTAGGAAATTGTTTTCTAGGAAGTGGTGATTAGAACAAAGTGGCTGAACATCAGACGAGTAGGATCACCCATGAGCAAATCCTCCCCCTGCACTCTTTCTACTCTCTCTCTCTCTCTGTCATTTCGTCTTCTGCCATGTCTCTTTGAATATACTTGATAACTCAAGGACAGTGTCACTTTTTCATGGTATCATTGATATTTTTGTATTAATATAATTGTATTATCCTAATAATATTGTTAATAAGATGGAAGCAAAACAGACATAAAGCTTGAATGAGAATATCTGAACTCGACAAGCAATAAAGGGTTTCTCGGAAAAGCACCAATGCACTATTCACAAATCATTATTAATGTGCAAAAATGGCACGCATTTTGAGACTAGTATTTTATCTGTATTATGTAATTTACTTAACTTGTAATTATAATGCTTATGAAATAAGTGCCTAAACTAGTTTGAACCCTGAGGATTTAAATATAACACATTTAGTTTAAACTCTTCATTTAAATGGAAAAACTAATCCTCATTTTCTGATCCTAATGAGTTCTTTTGTCTTCACTGTCACTGAATTGACTTTTCTGAAAAAATTGCATTGCATCATCTAAAAAAATCTTTAAATATTTCTGTATAATGAATAAGGGGATCTCTGTGTATTTTAATATAATTAATATGAGATTGCAATCTCTAAATTAAAACTGTCAAATAATGTGCAGCATTTTTTCTTTCCTCATTTAAGGTTGAAAATGATATTTTTTGCCTGCTACATTTATTTTATTTACAGCTGAGAAATTGCACTTCTAGTATGTAGGAATATGATAATGCACATTTAAAAAAAATTGAATTCTGTTGTTACGGTGTTTTAAACAGTCTACATGGCGCCTCTACTTGATTGTCTCTCTCTTCAACTCTATTTGCCATTTAAATGAATGTTGAAAAAGCAGCTTTGTTTGCCTTGCAGTTCAGTCTATCTCAGATTACTGTCTTCACATGTGTTTGGCAATTTTATTTATCAAGGCAGAGGAATTCACTCTGGACATTGTCCTGGATGACAGATGGTTTGTTATATGCTCCAATAAAATTTGTGGCAATTATCTCAGAAATTGTTTTATGCATTTTAAGGCAATTCCTAGAATGTTTGCTCACAGAATGTTTAAGAGAGCAATAAAGAGTTTAACAGTATCTCTTTACACAGAACTTGACACGTGTTGTGAAAGCTAGAGGGTAAATAATCTCTGCGTGATCTGTTTAGGCTGTTGTGCTTTATGACCTCTCACACTTCAACACACATGCATCCATCTATCTGTCCATCTCATTTAAAAAAATGGCCATACACAAATACAGTATATGCAACATACATTTAAAAATGCTTTAAAAATGGCCATTATATTTGTTTTACATGTAGGCTTTTGCCATATATCAGATTTCCTTGAAGAATAATTTACAGTTTTGTTAAGGTTATAGTAATTATTTATAAATTCATATATTAATTAATATAAAACTAATAAAAGACTGTATTATGTCCTCCTTTAAATAGATTAGCATGTGCATGTGTGAGAATAATAATAATAAAATTACTAATATATATTTTTAAACCTTTTTCACACTCTCTCTTTCCCTCTCTTACGCACACACACACACATACACACACAAACAATTCTCCCAGTGCAGTGAAAGAACAAGTCTTCCTCGGCTATCAATAAGTGGTGTTTGGTTTTCATAGGCTCATGAAAGAATTTTACACTCATTCCATAATAATTTTAGATTTCATAAATTCTTCCATTTGACTATTCATTCCCACACATACATCTCATTCTGTGCAGCGACAGGGTGACAGCCCGTGGCGCTCTGTCTCAGAGTCAGATCTGTGAAGGGAGGGTCAGACAAGGATTCTGAGAAATCCCTGAATGCGGAGATAACGAGTATTAACTGGGCTTATTGGAAGCAGATGCCCTTGTCTCACAAGCCTCAGCAGGGTTAATTTTCTAAGAGTTCAGGACTGTATCACTGCTGTGATTGAGGGGGGAAAACATTTGTTTGTGTGTGTTTGTATTTGTTTGTGTGTGTGTGTGTAAAAGAGACAGTGATGCTGCATAAGGCAATATTTTGGAGGTTATGTAACTCCGTCTGCTCACACTCCAATCAGCCTTCCATGTTTAGTCCTTAACACACTCATGTTTTTGCTCCTTTAGTTAAAAATAGCTCCAAAATTATAACTACATTATTATCAAGCACATTGCTAACCACGAGTTAAATCTTGATGGTTCTCTCATCTTGTGTTGTGATGTGAGAGACAAGAGAAGCCGGTCTGACGCTGAGAACCACCACGTGGATGACCTTAATTTGGAATGAAAGATGGCTCAGGCCAGGCTCACTCAAATCTTTCTCTAGATAAATGGTGCTTTTTTTATCAGCTTGTGTTTATGTGTGTATTGCATGCTTGAGCACATGGGTGTGAGTATCTGTTTTGAGATCAAAGTAAATCTAATAAACATCTGTCACAGGACTCACACACTCATTTACTTAGCTATCTAAATGGGAACATACCATAGGGAATTATAACAACTATAGACTAACCCTAACCCTATACCTAAAACAATCATTTTGCAGTTTTAGAGAAAAAAAACATGATTTATTTAAGAATTGCTTTTCCCAATGAGGGCGTCACCACATGTTACAAAAGGGAGGTTTTGTCAAATTTAGATTATTTCTGAAATAATATTTAGATTATTTCTGAAAATGTTAGTAAGTTAACATGTATATTTTTTACTTCTTGTGGCTATACTTTTGAAAACATTGAGTATCTTAATGTTCAAAAATATGCCCCTCTTTACTTACATTCTAAGTACATCACTGGAACCCATATTTTTGCTTTTTTAAAGAAATGGAGGGACGAGTCAAAATTAATTAAAGTGCTGATGATTGAGCTTAACTTGTATTGAACCTGGAATATTCCTTTAAGTATTGCTCCTGGAAAGGTCACTCTTGATGAACTTCAAGTGATAATGTGGGCTTCTGTTGTTACTACGTGTTTAAAAAGCAGATGAATTGAAAAAAGATATTTGCAGTTCCAGAAGTCTCATTTATTATAATATAAATGGGAGTGAACTATAAATTTACAGTATTGTACCATGGATTTTTTTCCTCCCAGCATGCTTTGCATAAGACTTGATGGGGAGAGTAAATGTTAAAATAAAGAGCAATTTTATGTGTTTTGGTGCAAGATGAATAAAGTGTGAGATTTATAATATTTAATATGTTGTTATGTTGAGATTTAGAACACTTTCTGTAATGTTGGAGTTTTGGGGGTTACCACTGTGGTGGTGATGAACAGTCGAGCAAGAGCTTAAAATCTTCTGAAATCTTAAGTTTTAAGTTTTAAAATAATCAGTCTAAATTAGTTTAAAATACATAGTGGAGTAAACCTACAGCAACTCATAGGGTTAAAAAGCTGCATTGTTTTTGCTGGCAAGGCACAGAATAAACATGTGTTTGCTGTTTATTTTTAATGAATGGTCTAACAATGTAATTTCCATTTCCAGTCAAAACATGTTTTTTAATGAATGGTCTACAGATGTTTGTTTTTCTAAATGAATATAAAATATAAATATCAAATTGAAATTTATAGTTGAAACATGTTTTTTTCAAATGACATTTTATGTGTCATTTCAACTTACATTGTCAACTCGCTATTTGAAATTACAATTGAAACATTTTATGTCAGTTTATGGTTGAAACACCCATTTCATTTTGCAATCTAAACATGTTAGTTCAGTTCACAGTCTAAAATTGTTATTTCAGTTTTTGGTAAACTTTTGGCAGACTGCTGCCATGCATTTATCGTCATTTTAATACATTTTTTACAGTGTATGTCAACAACTGTCTCATTTGTTTCTTTTATTTCTCCTAGAATTTTAAAATGTAAAATTTGTGTAAGCACACCGATTTCAGCAGCAAAACGTTTGACCTACAATTGCTGAATTCAAGGTACGAAGTCTGGAATTTTAGAAGAAACATCAACAACATAGTAGATAAATTAAGTATACTGTACATACCTGAGACCTTCTCTAACTCTCATGAGCTCAGAAACAGCAACCTCAGAGCAATGAAATTTACATGCCATAACAAATTGTGTAGGGTATTCATCCTAATATATATATCTTCCTTCTGAAGATAAACAGCTTCAAAGAACACCTCCGGTAGAGTCTAATCCTTTCCTCTTTTTATGGGAAAACAGCATTAATTCACATAAAGAGATAATACCTTCTACATGGCCGCAAACTTTAGAAGGTCACTTGATGATATTATAGATATTTCTATCCAGAGAACAGATTGATAAGGCCCCGGATATATTTGTAACCTTTTCCACCGATCTTCATGCTTCCTTCATGAATTGAACCATTAAGCCATGCAAACATAGGATTCAGGAAGCGATAAGAGAGGTATCCGGATTTGAAGGTGTGGAACTATGATGTTTGCTCTGATAAAGTCTCATTAGAGCATTTCCTATACGATTAGAGAAGTATGATGCACAGCCTTAAATGCTGTTCCTGACCCCTTAAATTCACTATTGTAGGTTTATGCACATTTAATTTATTGCTTAACTTCAGGCTCTGTCTCCAAACCTCTGATTTGTGCACTAGTATGTGCTGATGCCTTCCTTTTATAACAATCTTCAGTACTTCACACATATATTCATTGTCTCAGTGTTCAAGGGCAAAGTCAAGGGGTTTGTGAATATCTAAATACAGCTTTTAAAGAGCTCACAAAATGGCTTGACAAACTCTGTTTTCTTTTCTGTGTTGACATGTCCTATCATTTAGTTTCATTGATTTGCTATACTTTGGCGATTCTCATGAAAACTGTCAAGAAAAAGTCCTGGTCATTTTTAACCCCAAATCAATACAAAGTAAATAAATAAATAAAATGTAAAGCCTACATTTAGGACCATTAAATGGATAATTCACCCAAAAATGAAAATACTTTCATTATTAACTCACCATCATGCTATCCCAGATATGTATGACTTTCTTTCTTCTGCAGAACACAAATTAAGATTTTTAGAAGAATATATCAGCTTTGTAGGTCCATGAAATGCGAGTGAATAGTGACCAGAACTCAGAAGGTCCAAAAAGCATCACATAAAGGCATCATAAAAGTAATCCAGATGACTCCAGTGGTTTAATCAATGTCTTCTGAAGTGATATGAGTGGTGTGGGTGAGAAACAGATCAATATATAAGCCATCACATACACATCTGGGATGGCATGAGGGTGCGTAAATGAATAGAGAATTAACATTTTTGGGTGAACTATCCCTTTAAGAATATAAATATTTTTTTGCATTGTGTCATTTTTATGTATGCCATTGATTGTATGTCATAACATTACTACTGACGCAGGAAAGCATCATTCTCTGTGTCTGGCTTCCTGTGTAGCCATCTATTTGCTGAAACCAAAAGAGGAGTGGATCCACAGGCCAACCCATCACAACCCCGCAGGGTATAGTACAGCTCACTATCCAAAACCAGTCTCCATGGTAACCTCAGCCTAGGAGCCAGCCACAGCATTTACAGCAACCCTCAAATATATATTTCCTCTACGCTGTGAAAAAATCCTGTTGTTTATACAAAAAAAAAAAAAAAAAAAAAGGGGGTTAACACATGTGAGATTTAAAAAATGCAGTAAACATGAACTAAATTACATCAAATATAAAACAGAACACCACCAGTGTACATAACTGATATAAAAAAATATGATGAAACATAACTATTCCCATAAAATATAATGAAATGTAATGGGTCACGCAGGGGATTCTGGGAACTCCGATTACGTTTTTTTACTGTAATTTTAACAATAATTTACTGTAAAAAGTACATGTACATTATGTAAAAGCTAACTTTCTACATCTAAAAATTTTTATTTTTACAACATTTTATTGTAAAAACTATTGTATTGTCTTTTAAAATATATGAAAACATTTTACTGTATATTTTACAGTTAATATTCGTTAATCAATTAACATTTTATTTCTGTAGCACTATTAGAGTATTTTACTGTTAAAATTACAGAAAAGTTTTACAGTAGTGTTCAGGGAAGGTGGGTGACCACTGCAATAACTCAATGGACTACAACGCATCTTTTGTTGAAGAGCTTCTTAAATGATTTGCCTTTGGCTACATTTAACTATACTCCCATCAATTCCCAGGCATTTTTTATCAACTGTGGAGATGCTTTCACAGGCACTGATGTGTTTATGCAAAGCATGAGCCACTGGACCGCACGCATCATTTTATGGGTTTCAACCGTCTCAGCTGAACAGAAAAATACACTGAATTTCAAACACTTCCCTGGAATTGGGGACCTGTATTTGTGTGTGCGTTCTGCATACACGTACTACATCTCCACAGTAACTTGCTCAACGAAGACTTAGAGTGCATTGGGCATTCCAAATGGGGGAGAAAAAGTACGAAAAATCCCCCCCAAAAATCATTATATATTCTACAAGATCCCACTCACAAAGAGCAATTCCCAGCCTAAGAAATATTTATATTTATAGAGAAAATCGATATATTTACTACAGAAATTTCCACTACTTTTCCAGGAAGGATTTTTAAATAAATGTATCGAGATTGGACTCACAAAGTGTAATTCTTAGACTATGAAATATTTATTTTCACTATATATATTATTGACTTTTAAGGCAAAATACAATTGCTTATGTTTTTTTTTCATGTTTTTTCACATTGCATTAACTAATGTCAACAACCTTTTTATATAAATTATGTACTAGTATATAAAAATAAACATTAACCAAGATTACTAAGTGCTGTACAAGTTTTGTTCATTGATAGTTCATGTTACCTCATGGAGGTAATATTAACAAATATACCTTATGTTAAAGTATCATTGAATTTGTATTATTAATATCCATTACTTTTTCCAAAAATCACAGATATTTCCCTAGATTTTCCTTGACTTTGGGAACCCTGATTGTACTATACTACTGTATGCAGAACATTCATCAGAACCAATCAGATATCAGTTTAATAGCACAAGAGTGCTGTCATTTACAGTCATGACATTATCAGTTCACCGCAGGGACAATGAGACTGTTGATGGCCATTTATATTTAACTAGGCAAGTAAATTATACATCAAAGTAAACTCTTTCACGCTCAAATTCTAGGAAAGCTTCCAAAGTCTCACATCTTGGAACTAACACCTGAACAACAAAACAGAAAACGGCAAAAACGCACATACACAGTGTGCATATGGAGCAGATGAGCATGTAATACACACAACAGAGTAAGCCCCCATGCAGTGCATGTAAATGTTTTGGCATAATAGCATATACTGTTACATGCACACACACAAAATACACTCTGATTAATAAGTGAAAGATTAGGAAAAGACCTCTGTCATATTACACACACCTGATCGGTAAATATTGACTATACTTTAAGTAAACAGCACTGAATAAAAACAGCAAGTGACAGATGGAGAGAAAAACTGGCTGAGATTTTGCTAGAACATTTTGCCTAAACATTTGTTAACACTTTATAACAAATTACAATATTAGCTTTCACATTATTACAATATATGCTATTAATTCATATATGAATGCATACACATAAACTACAGACCTATAAAGGCATAGTTCACCTAAAATGTATATTCCATCATCATTTATGGGGCTTTGCACTTTACGGTACAACTCGACACTGCTCGCTTTTTGGGGGTTTTCCACTGTGGATAGTACCTTTTTTAGTACCACCTCGGTCGAGTTTCCAAGCGAGCCGAGCCAATACTAAATGTGACGTCAAAACTCTGCAAATCACTGATTGATCAGAGAGAACCTTCAGCGTCACTGGATTTTCGATACGGGACATCAAGCCGCTAGTTTTAAAGTTAGCTACAGCGATAGCAGTATCATTTGTTCACACGACATTCGAACTGTAAAAAGAAATGGCTGTGTGCAAAACCACGCCGTGGTCAATAAATGAGGTGCAGACGTTCCTCTCTTTAGCGACGAACAAAATGAAAAAGTCTTTCTGGAAGTGTCTCAGCTGTTGGCCGTGCAGCTGAGACACGGCTACCACTGGACCTACCAACACTGTCGGGCAAAGTAAAAAAAAACAAAAAAAAACTTAAAAGTGACTACAACACCATCAAGGAAAAGTGGAAATGGTTCGACCAAATGGATGCAATCTAGACCGGCGAGCACCACGGCTGGAGGATGGTCCATTAACTCTATACTCTGCTTGAAAGCTTCACTTTATTTAGTTGATCAGATACTGAAGAGTTGCTTCTAAAACAACCTGTCCAATTTAACTGTTACACTTGTGTAAAATCACCATGCAACAACTGCTTTATGTAGCACAATGAGCTAGTGGCTAACAGCTAGCGGTCGTGTTATTGTTTATTGTTTTCTGTCGCATTTAAGATGATATCATTGCAGTAGAGGCGGAACAACTATGACAATCAGCCTATAATCCCACCCACATTGAGGCGGCACTAAACAACAGTGGAAAAGTAAAGCGAGTAGAGTCGGGTCGAACCATAACGTGTAAAGTATAAAGTATAGTCAGGACATTACATATAAAACATTACATGTAAAAACATCACCTTCACTATTTGAAAAAGTAAGTTTTGATCAAAACTAGACAGACCCCATTTCCAGCAGCTATCACTCCAAAAACGTATCCTTGAGTAATCATGCTAAATTGCTAATTTAGAACTAGAAAATCACTTGCCATTATATCAAACACAGTTGAAAGCTTTTTTAGTTGCCACAGTATGCGATAGACTGACATGTCTTAAGGTCAATATTAGATCAAAAATGGCAAAAAAGAAACAGCTTTCTCTAGAAACTCATCAGTCAATCGTTGTTTTGAGGAATGATGACTGTACAATACTTGATATTGCCCAAAAAAACTGAAGATTTCATACAAATATGTACACTACAGTCTTTAATGACAAAGGACAACTGGCTCTAACAAGGACAGAAAGAGATGTACAACTAAACAAGAGAACAACTACATCAGAGTCTCTAGTTTGAGAAATAGACGCCTCACATGTCCTCCGCTGACAGCTTCATTGAATTCTACCCGCTCAACACCAGTTTCATGTACAACAGTAAAGAGAAGACTCAGGAGGCCTTATGGGAAGAATTACAAAGAAAAAGCCACTTTTGAAACACAAAAAGAAAAGCTTAGAGTGGGCAAAGAAACACAGACATTGGACAACAGATCATTGGAAAAGAGTGTTATGGATCTTAAACCCATTGAGTTTTGTGGGATCAGCTAGACTGTAAGGTGTGTGAGAAGTGCCCGACAAGACAGCCACATCTATGGCAAGTGCTACAGGAAGTGTGGGGTGAAATGTCATCTGAGTATCTGGACAAACTGACAGCTAGAATACCAAGGATCTGTAAAGCTGTCATTGCTGCACGTGAAGGATTTTAAGTAGTTTACTAGTGATCAGTTAAAATCTGTACATTATTCCAAACATTTGGCCGCCATTGTGTGTGTGTCCTGTATATATATTGCATTTCTCATGTATATATCTAATTGGAAACTTAAAAATAAACATCTAAATCCAAGCTTTCCCTCTGAAAGCATTGACCTCTTCTATTGCATAATGCATCAAAGGGAGAATCAAAAACATTTTCTAAGATAAATAACAAAAACACCACCTCCATTTCCATGTGGGCGTTTCAGTTCAAACAAGAGTTGTATTAGCAGGTCAAGGGCAGAGGGCAGAGCAGCCAATTTCTGAATGAGAAGTGAAAAGTATGACCCACTGAGAAAATCACATGTACAACTGAGCTGCTGGTAAATGGTTTCAAACACAGATTACATAAGTGTTAACACTGAACTATTCACTCCTCTATGATGGACCTTATCTGGGACAGGAAGAGTGTTTACAAAAGAAATTACAATGTGTCCTTCTCCGTGAATGTATGTTTTCCAATTAATGTTTAATGTTATCAAGCATTTCTAGTTTTACAAACTCATAATAGAAAATATTGTCCAACAAGAGCAGAATTCTTATTTCTGGCTTTGCTAGCAACATGCACTAAAAAGTGAAAATGTGCAGTTGTTACCCATTTATACCTGATATGTTTTATTAATTTAATGTTCCACATTACACAATTCAATTTGATATAATCTTTTTATGAAGTTGAAATATTATATAAATATATCTATTTATAATTTATTATATAATATATTGAATTATTATTATTTGAGGGCCTTTCTCAGCAAATAGTTATAAATGTGATTAATTTGTTGGCATTTCATGTAATTTTAATCGACTGACAGCCCTAGTAATCAATCTTCATTCAAAAGTAATAAAAGGAAAACATTTGGAAGCATAATTAGGAAAACTTTTATTATAGTTTGTATTTTAAAAGCTACACATGAAATGAAAAAACAGGTGGCTAATGATTAAATCAATGTAGTCATAATGCATGTATGTCAGTGTTCCAGTGTTTACATTTTTTATATATGGCAGAGAGTCACACAAGGACACGATGCGATTCTCTTCCTGCAATGTCTGTTTGTCAAGTGTTTTGATTTGTTACGACCACCAAAACACTACTCAAGTGTACCCTGCACCATGAGCTCATGCAAACACCTGTTGAATAACAGATGGTGGAACGTCTGCGGACTTCAGGCTCTGTAGCAGCCGCTGCACGGTAGCTTCTCTTCCGTTCCTCTGCGTCCACATCACCAGGCCGGCAAGCACCTGACTCTGAACTGCGAGTTGGTGGTCAACACAACACCGGTACAGATCTGCAGAGGAGAGACCCAGGTCTAGCAGGACAGACCTCCATTCAGGGCCAAGACGAGCAGCCAGCTGGTTGAGATGCATCGTGGTAGGAACTGTCGGAAGGATGTGGTCAGGTACACCACACTGAACTGAAAACAGAGAGGAACACAGAGGCTGAATTATGGTGCAGAAATGCAGTAAGTTGCATGCTATGATCCATAATAGACAAGCACATCTCCATGTAAACAACATTAAATAATTACAGCACAAAACAGAAGACCAAATATTGGAAGGAAAATAGGATTGGAAATTATTACTATGGAAAACAAATTGTTAGCGCTCACTACATTTACCAAACATGACTGGGTGTCCAGCATAAGACAGGATGCAACAGCGAATGTTTGATTTAGCATTTTATTCATTTGACAGGCACTTTTATCCAAAGCGACTTACAAAAGAAGAATAATACATCAAAAGCGATTCATCTTAAGGAGACAGTGGTACGGAAAGTGCTGCATTACAAAGTTTCACTAGCATCGGAATAGTAGTATCCAAGACAGATGAGTACATATATAATTTTTTGTATTATTATTATTTTGTTTATGAGTGAATGGTTAAGTGTTCATGGAAAATATGTTTTTAGACATTTTTTAAAGACAGAGAGCGAGTCTGCTTCACAGATGGAGTTCATTCCACCAACGTGGTACACTGAAACCAAAAGTCCAGGAAAGTGTTTTGGTGCCTCTTTGTGTTGGTACAACAAGACGGTGCTCATTAGCCGACCGCAGGCTTCTGGTGGGAATGTAGCTCTGCAGAAATTATTTTAGGTATGATGGAGCAGACCCAGTGAATGTTCTGTATGCCAGCATCAGGGCCTTGAATTTGAAACATGAATCAACCGGCAGCCAGTGAAGAGAGACAAGGAGTGGTGTAAAATGCGCTCTCTTTGGTTCATTAAATACCAGACATGCCACTGCATTCTGGATCATTTGCAGGGGCCTAACTGCGCATGTATGGAGGCCTGCAATGAGACTGTTACAGTAGTCCAGTCTAGTTATGATAAGTGACTGAACAAGAAGTTGTGTGGCATGTTGAGGAAGGGTCTTATTTTAATGTTATTGTAGAGTATAAATCTACTTGATCTTATGGTCTTTAAGATGTGGTCTGTGAAACTGAGTTGGTTATCGATGGTTACCCCTAGATTTCTGATCGTTTTGAAGGTGTTATTGTAGTTGAACCCAGCTGAACGGTGATGTTGTGTTCAACAGCAGGGTTGGCTGGATAGACGAGGAGCCCAGTCTTCGCTGGGTTAAGTTGCAGGTGGTGCTCCATCTAGGCCGAGATCTTTGTCAAACAGGTCAAGATTTGAGGAGTCACCGTGGTGTTATTGGGCTAGAAAGGCAAGTAGAGTGGCATGTCATCGGTGTAGCAGTGGTAAGAGAACCCATGTGCTTGAATGATGGGACCCAGTGATGTTGTGTATATAGAGAATAGAAGTGGCCCAAGAACTGAGCCCTGAGGTATTCAGCAGAAGAGAGAAAATCATACACACCTGGGATGGCATTCAGGTGAGTAAACAAAAAGAGAACTTTCATTTTTGGCTGAACTACCCTTTAAAGAAAAAAATTTATATATTTATTACGGTTTCATTTTTTTTAAATAATACACGAAAATAATGATTTTCATGACGTCTGATTTCGTTAACCTTCTTCGATTTGTATGAAACACTGTACCAAAATGCTGCCCCAATATTGAATCTACAATGCCATGGCTCAATAAATAATGTTTTAGCAGAATTTTAAACTTGCAGTATGAATATTGAATTTGTTGAGAGAGACAGACATGCTCTGTGAAATAATACCAGTACAATAAATACACATCTAAACAATGAGACAATCATTACTAAAATAATTAAAGAACTGCAATTGTTACTGGAGAGGAACCAGAATGAGTAATTACCTTATGATGATTTCTATCCCTAAAGGAAAGTATACAATACAAACTGAAGGCAAAAGAAACCATTTAAAATGACTCAGTGAGGCAACGCATGTTTTAATCATATATGCAATCCTGTGTAATGCACACAGGTTGCCACTGGAAGGCTCGAGTTGAAAGGCAATGCATGTTTAATTCTGACCTCAGTAACCTTTGTGGCTGGGGGTTGAGGGGGTGGGGAGAGAGAAAAGAGCATCTCTTATATTATATGAGCATATCAATTCGAATAACTCCCACTGTAACTGTACTATGACCCTGAGTGTAACAGCTCATCCTGCTGAATAAAATATGATATTGATTTGATAATCCTCACCCATGAAGATGTATGTGAAGCCTTTTAAAGCCAATTTTGATTCACTGATGGCATTTTTGAGAGTTTTTGTAAAAGAAGAACTAGATGAATCATGACAAATTTTGAGGTGGCGACATCAACATCCAGTCTTTTCCTTTTGCCTCTGTGCAATAAAGACAAGTCATTGTATTTGTCTGAAGAGAATAGAGATTGAGAGATAGAGAATAGAGTGTTTTATTTGAGCAGTGGGGATGAATGGCACAAAGGTCAGTTTGAGTGTTTGTTTGAGTGTTCCCAAATTCTTCATTTTCAAGGACGTCCATTGATTTCTGCGGTGAAGTGACATAAGTAGCCACACTACATCACGAGAATAACAACTCTCTATCTCTAGGTCAGGACATCCACATGCCTACAGCCTATGTTTTCAGTATCTTCTAGAGTGGAATCTAACATTTCTTTAATGGGAATTTAAAGGTATAGTTCGCCCAAAATGAAAATTCTGTCATTAATTACTCACTCTCTCTCATGTTGTTCAAAAGCTAGTGCATGATGTTATATTTTCTGTGGAATTCAAAAGAAACATTTTTGAAAATCTTTCCAGCTCTTTTCCAGACAATGACAGTTCATAGTGAGCATACTGTATCTGTCAAGCTAAAAAAAAAAAAAAAAAAGGCATAAGAGTAGTCCATACTACTTTTGTGCTATTTTTCAAGACTTCAAGTTATAAATTAACTTTATGTGTGGAACAGACATACATTTAAGTCATTATTCACTGATAATCTATATGTATGGACAAGAGATATGTAAAAACTCTTCAAAAATTGTCCAATAAAAGTTTGGAATGACATAAGGGGGATTAAATGATGACAGAATTTTAATTACTGGATGAGCTATTATCTTAAGCATCCTCTTCTATAAATAAACATCTAGTTTTTGTTGGCATCTGAGAACAATCCAAGGATCCTTCAACACTCAATGTAGCTTAAGTGCCTTTTTCTACTGTGAGTGGAGGTTAGAACCTTTTTCTGTTTAAATAGGCAATGACATGAATATAGCTTACTTCTGTCTGTGTTGTACTTGCTTTTCTGTGGTATGTTTAAGCTAAAAATGCAGCAGTTAATGCGCATAACACATTTTTTGCGCATTCAGACCGAACACATTCTTGTGCTTAAAAAAACTAAATGCAGTGTGGAATTAAAAGCATGTGTCTCGAGATGCAGATTTCAAGTTCTTTTAACTTGACATGGCATCTAAAACACTGAGCTACTTTGCAAAATGTCAGGGGGGAAAACAGTTGTCAGTCAAAGACACCCCCATCTAGCACATTTATAGCAATCCAAAAAGATTTGGACACTTTCCGGTAGTTTATCACAGCTCTGGGGCTTCTAGCTCACATAGAACAAGAAGATTAGAGTGTTAAGGTGCCTCAACTATCAGCAATGAACACCACAAAGTGGAATTCGCAAAGCTAACTGAATATTGAGCGTGCTTCACATGATCTCATTATCATGTTTATAATATGATATTGAAGCATGTCTTGAGCATGCATTTTAGACTGAATGGTTATTTTCTTTTAAAGTGCATATTTTTCTGAAGTCATCTGGACTCATTTCTGAGTCTAAAGATGGGGCATGATTAAAAGTTTGCATAGCCCGAATTAAAATGGAGGCGCCAGAAAAGGCACGATCACGTCAGGCCGATTTGGATCTATGACTTAAAATTCGCAGGTTGGAGATCGAGGCTGAAAAGCACATAAAGTTGTGAGCTCAAGCTTGAGGCAATGAAAGTTGCCGGCTCAGCTGGGCAGCCAAGTCCAATGGGTGTCTCTAATGTTGCACAGAAATTTAACAAACATCAGGTAAATTATTCCACCATTGAGAAAGAAGCTCTAGCATTGTTGTTATCATTACAATATTTGTAGGTTTACGTTGGATCCAGAAATCTCCCAATTCTTGTCTACATGGATCATAATCCACTAGTTTTTCTATCTCGAATGTATAATCAGAATCAAAGACTCATGCGCTGGTCTCTGGTGGTACAAAACTACAACCTTGACATCAGACACAAAAAAGGTACCGAAAATGTAGTTGCGGATGCTTTATCTCGAGTTCATAATGTGTTGTTTAATGACTCAATTTGGTGTGTTGCTCTGTTATACAAACAATATATGTTTGTTCTTATGGGTGGGGGTGTTACGTCCCTGTGTGTGTGTGTGGTTATTTGCCATAGTTTTATTCAGTCACCATACAGAGACCTTCCATTGGAGGTTCCTGCTGGAATCCCTGAATACGTCATCAGACCGCTGACTATATAAAGCCCGCCCCAAACACGTCTGCAAGGAAGTTTTTGTTTTGAGGAGGAAGCTTGCTGTCGAATGTTAACGTTATGAATTTTTGAGTATTATACATTGTTTAATCGTTCGTACTAACTTACCTAATTTGTGTTCTTGTGACTTTGATACGTCTGTTTTGTTTTTCCCTATTGGCCTTCGCTAGTTGTGCTTCCCTGATTTAATCATTCTGTTTGATATCGTGATACTAGGGAAAACGGACAGGTAAGAAGGTCATGTGACGTACAGAGCACATGTAGGTTTTTACGATTGTATATAAACACTAGGTTAGGAGTGAGTGCCACCCCTGTACGTTTGTCTAGGAAGAACTGGGTGAACACTTGGACACTGAAGATCTTTTGTCTTTTTATTTCTAGACAGTTTAGAGGTTTTCAAGTAGTCAGTGGACTTTTGATTACTTTTGTTTGTTTAGCACCACTCGAGTCTGCCCCCCCCCACCCCCCACCCCCACACACATTATATATATATTAAAGAGTTAATCATTGATAAGACAACACAAAAAGCGGCTTTAGAATACAATGTATTGTTTACTACCATATTATTGATCATAAGTCAATCATTGGCATGCGGTTCACAGCAATCTATTTCACAAGTGAATTTGTCAATCAGATCGAGATATATTATGAAGGCTTGTTTAAGAGCCTGTCAATTTACACCTGCGTCAGACATGCTTGTGTAAACATAAAATGTTTAGTTCACTTTTTCAAGTTTAAACACATCTTGAGATCCATTAGTTCGCATTTGCGCTCCTTCAAGTGTTTTGAATGCAAGAATGTAACGTATGTTTGCGTTGATCTCATTACTGAAGTGTTCCCCGTCTGTCACTCACTTCGACGTTGTGTTGAAGAAGCGACACTAGTGGTCTCTCTTGAGCGCCGAATATGCCTCTGATCTATGAAAAAAGGCCAATGAGAATTAGGCAGACAGTATTTGCATACCCCGCCCCGGTCATACGGGTATAAAATCGGGGAAATACGTCCAGTTCATTTAGAAAATTTTCTTCGGAGCCGATGGTCGTGTATGCAGTCAGCTGCGAGTTACACACCCGTTCCTGTTCCTCTGACGCTTGCCTGCTGTTGGATCTACGGCGCAATTCAGTGGCTTTCTCCTTCTCTGCACGGCAGTGCAGTTTGCCCCTGGGCACTTCGACAGTGCAGTTAAAAGGGTTATTTTCTCTAAAAGAGTTAGTTTCTCTAAAAGAGCAAATACACAGCTGGTGTTGAACATCTTTTTCAGGACGCGTCTTTTTAAAGACATCGTTCCGGCTCTGTGTAGTTTCTGGATGCGGTTGATTTCTCCCCACCTCTGACGGTCATAAAAGCTGCCTTGCGTGCCTGGGCTGCGATCACACGCAGGCAGCGTTTTATGAATGGTTTATGTTCTCAGTGCGAGAACATAGCCGTGGCAGCATTGTGGTAGTGGCTATCTTTTGTCATGAGAGAAAGCCACTTAAGCCGCCCTCTGCGCCTCGCCTCCTTCCTACTGGATTGAGGCAGGTGCCGCAGGCGATGAAGGCGATTTGGGGATAATGACGGGCTCAGTTCGCCGGGTAAATCCCCTCAATTCAGTTTGCCAGGCCCCCGCCCCCTTCACGGGCATCCGCTTTACCGCAGTATACGGCAAGTATGCCAAATCCCTGCGCGCGGAAATTGATACTCTCTTACTCAAAGACGCGATAGAGCCTGTCCCTCCAACCAGACCTTACTTCATCATACCCAAGAAAGGCGGTGGCTTATGACCGATCTTGGACTTGCAAGTTTTCAACCGGGCTTTGCACAAACTCCCATTCAAAATGCTCACACAAAAACACGTCTTAACTTGCGTCTGGCATCTAGATTGGTTCGCAGCAGTAGACCTGATGGATAGGTGCTCAATTTGGGAGCCAATTCAGAGCATCTCTTTTCTTGGTATGGAGTTAGACTCAGTCTCAATGTCAGCACGTCTCGCCAACGAGCCTGCGCAGTCAGTGCTGAGATGCCTCGCCACCTTCAGGTCGGGCACAGCGGTCCATTTAAAACTTTTCCAGAGGCTCCTGGGGCATATGGCACCCTCCGCAGCTGTCGCGCTGCTGGGGTTGATGCATATGAGACCGCTTCAGCACTGGCTTCAGACTTGTGTCCTGAGACGAGCATGGTGCCGCGGCACAAACCGTGTGATGATCATCCCCGCCTGCCGCCAAACATTCAAACCCTGGACAGACCTCTGCTTTCTGCGGGCAGGAGAACCCTTGCAGCAGGTGTCCCAACGCGTCCTGGTCATGACCAACACCTCCAGATTGGGTTGGGGTGCCGTGTGCAATGGGCACGCAGCTGCGGGCCGTTGGAAAGGGGCCCCGCTGCGCTGGCACATAAATTGCCTAGAGTTGCTGATTGCTTTGCCCTGCGGAAGTATCTCCCGTTAGTTCGAGACAAACATGTGCTAATCAGGTCAGACAGCACCACCGCGGTAGCGTACATAAATCGCCAAAGAGGCAATAAATCGTGGCTGCGCACCACTCACGTCCACGGCAACCTCAATGTGGTAACGGACACGCTGTCACGACAAAGCTTGCCCGGTGGAGACTTCACCCCCAGTCGGTCCAGCTGATTTGGGAACGAGAGACCTGCCACTGCCCGCTCTGGTATGCCCAAACAGAGGCACCCCTCGGGGCAGACGCACTGGCACACAGCTGGCCCTCGGGGCTGTGAAAGTACACATTTCCCCAGTGAGGCTTCTTGCACAGGTGCTGTGCAAGGTCAGGGAGGGAGAGGAACAAGTCACCCTAGTGGCTCCCTACTCCTCATACTCCTCACGACAGCCCCTCCCTGTCGAATTCCCCTGAGGAAAGATCTTCTTTCTCAAGGACGGGGCATGCTCTGGCATCCGCACCCAGACCTCTGGAACCTCCATGTCTGGCCCCTGGATCCTTCCCGGCCAAGCCTGTTCCCATCCTGGGATCTCTCAGTGGTCCTCTAGGACCTTCAGAGACCCCTCTTCGAGCCGCTAGAATCAGTTGGACTCAGGGCCTTCTTTCTAAAGACTGCCCTGCTGATCGCGCTCGCCTCCATCAAGAGGGTCAGGGACCTGCAAGTGTTCTCTGTCAGCGACACTTGCCTGGAGTTCGGTCCGGCAGACACATGTGATCCTAAGACCGCGACCGGGGTACGTGCCAAAGGTTCCTACCATGCCCTTGGGAGACCAGGTAGTGAACCTGCAAGAGCTGCCCCGGGTGGAGGCAGACGCAGCCCCTTCATTGCTGTGTCTGGTACGAGCTTTGCTTACCTACTTGGACCGCACACAGAGCTTTAGACATTCTGAGCAGCTCTGTCCGCTTTGATGGACAGCGGAAAGGGAACGTTGTCTCCAAACAGAGGCAAACAGAGGCTGGGAAATGTGTAGTGGACGCCATTTAATTGGCCTATTACACCAGGCCGTGCCCCCCAGGCTGTGCCCCCCCCTGCTTGGTCCGAGCACACTCAACAGGGAGTGGTGCGTCCTCATGGGCACTGGCCAGGGGCGCCTCAGGTGTACATATGTAGAGCAGCGGGTTGGGCAACACCTAATACCTTTGCAAGATTTTACAATCTCAGGGTTGAGTCAGTATTGTCCCGTGTTTTCTCAGGTCTGAGCCGGTAGAACCCGGTAACACGCTGACGGACTGGACGGGTGGATCGCTTGCACCTAGCGCCCTTTCCTTCGGCTGAGGTAAAACTGTGTGCTTTCTCTCCCAGGAGATCCCATATTTTCAGATCCCTGGATGACTCCTCCCTAGCCCTATGGGTCCGCAATTCAGCGGAGGAATTCGCCGACCCAATCCACTGCGGGTACTCAAAATCTACACTATATTGTAATAGGTGCTCCATAGGTCGGAACACCCACGTGGACTCTTCCTGTGTGTACTTTCCGCAGTATAGTCCCTTTACGAGTGGACCCGCGTCTCCCTTAGGCAGTTCCAGCTGCCCTCCAGTCGCCATGTTGTAGCAACTACCCTCTACTTGAGGCTGGATCTACCACCGTGCCATTTTCCACATGTAACCTGAGTGGTCCATGTGATGTATTCACCACATTTACCTCCCCGTCCCTAGGCAGGTGTGGTCTCTGCAGGGTCTTTTCCCCCTGAAAGAATAGGAAACTGGGTAAGACCCCCTTCCCACGATGCATGTAAGGGCCCCAGCCGTTTGGCTCTATGTGAGAAACATAGAGAGAAAAGAGGCCTGGCTAGGCTCGGCCCGTTCTCAGGTTGGCAAGTGCCACCTTGTTCCACTGTTTAGGGTAACCAGAAGGATTCCGACGACTTTATGGGCATTGGGGAAGGGTACGTGCAGCCTGACACAACTGTTCGCCTTTGCACGTGAAATACTTGCCCGCTCGTGTCAGCAGTACACGTACACGGCTCAGTGCATGGCGTGATTTAAATTGGACCCCTAGGGTCACTTCTTCGACACAACGTTGAAGTGAGCGACAGACGGGGAACATCTAGGTTACGTATGTAACCTCTGTTCCCTGATGGAGGGAATGAGATGTTGTGTCCTCCTGGCCACAACACTGAGCCGAGCCACTGCGGTGGCCGGACCATTTCCGGCTCCGAAGAAAAATCCTGAATGAACTCTACGTCTTTCCCCGCTTTTATACCCGTATGTCCGGGGGCGGGGTATGCAATACTGTCTGCCTAATTCTCATTGGCTTATTTTCATAGATCAGAGGCATATTTGGCGCTCAAGTGAGACCCCTAGTGTCGCTTATTCGACACAACGTCTCATCAGGGAACGGAGGTTACATACGTAACCTAGGCGTTTTCTTCACTGTATAAACTGTGCGTTGCTCATAAAGCTGAAATTTCACTTACTGCCCTCTTGAGTAAACAGGTGGTACTACAAGCTTGCATTTCTCAGGAATCTTCTTTATTATGGTGCAATTAATTGCGTTAATTTTTGTCAAATGAATCGCACTGAATTAAAGCGTTAAATCGACAGCCCTAGTGTTAATGTCATTAGAATGCTACTCCCCTAATACCTCTACATGAGCCTGGGGGTTGTAACAAATGCATTGAATCATGAGACTTGCACAGACAGAGTCTTTATAAACAATCGAGCAGAGGAAAGCTTTTGAGCAACAGAGCAATGAAGCCCAAAATCTTTTGACAAAAGTCTTCAGAAATTAAAAGTGCATGAAGTAATGTCAAAAATACTTTTCAAATTGTTTGATGTGGAAAATGTACTTAGTGCGCCTTTTAACAATTATATTAACTACATTTATGTTCCTTAAGCACAAAACTGCCTCCTTTACGCACTATGATTCATAAAAAAGTGCAAAACATAAATAAATGTACTGTAAAAATGCAGCTCCAGCTCATTCAGTCATTAAAATAACACAATTCATGAAACAAAAAAATGTTAAGTCACCATGGCTATTTGTAAGTGTACAAAAAATATTAAGCATAGACAAAGCTTAAAAAGAGCAAAGACAAAAGTAAAGTACTTAGGATTGTTTGTTTAGGTAACTGTCTTGTTCAAATTCCATTTTTTTTAAAGATTTGTTAATCTATCAAAGAAAGAAAGAAAGAATCAAACAAAGTGTGTGCTCTGCAATAAACATTCCCAAGGTTTCGACGAAATGCTTCACTTTTCTGGGAATTGTTTCTTTTTTATAGGATTGAGCATTCCAGCCTCAATTTCCATGTGGACGCTTAAATCTAGGCTGTTGGACAGAACAGAATGCAGACTTTAAAGAACGTAAAGAATGCAGATCCCTGTAGGCTGAAGTGACAGTATGGAGATATGTGTAGCTTGAACAATGATGTAGTATATTTAGCCAATCCATCACTGTCTTCTTTTTAAAACTGTGTGTGTAAAAATATCTGCTTAGCAGCTGCAAGAGATTGCAAAGTTAATTAAACATCATTGTGAGAAGATGTTGTAAATTTGATGGATTGGGAATGTTTAAAAGTTAAACAAGTATAAATAGGTGCTCATTTGAATTTTCTAAATCAGGCCCCTCTCTCTCTAGGAAAAGCAAATTCACTAATTTTGGGGAGGGTGATAGTGAACCGCCCACACAAAGCCTCTAGAGAACAGCAAGCTGTGCCGTATCTCCGGAACATTCCACGAAATCTCACAATAAACCCTGCTTCTAAACGAACATGACGTCACTCAACAAAGCTCGTTTATTTTTGTTCAAATATTATTAGACACAGCCTGATCAATTCATTTAATTCATTCTGGAGAATCAACAATCAGGAATCCATGATAGATATATCATCAACATTCTAACATAAACCTGCAAGGTATGAAGAACACATTCCTAAATTGTTTATGGTACAGAAGTAAATAAAAATGTCCTTAAAATGTTTTCAAAAACATTCAAATGTTTTGATAGTTTCATGATTTCGGCGACGTAAAAAGCACATTGTGTTCGCCACACACTGTCCCAAAAAGTAAATCCATATTTAATGTTGTCCATGTTGTTTATTCTTTACATTGTTTTGTTCATAATTCTTGAGGACGTCGTGCAACTGTCCATGTTGCCACCTGTCTAATTTGGCTAGCTTCTACAAATTTACAGATGAATTTGTGCCAAAATATCATTTGATTAGATATACAACAAAAGATGTTGAGTCACATGGTCTACTTTTAAGATACTTGTGGGTCCTCTTTGAAGCTTTGAAGTGAGGCACTATAAACTGTATTGAAAAGAATGACTGTGAAATTCATTCAAACATCTAATTCATGTGGTGCCGCAGAAGAAAGAATGTCAAACAGGATTGAAACGAAATAAGTAAATGGTGAGTAAATGGTGACAGAAAATTACAAATCTCCAAGTTTAGTGGTCTGAAATGTCTGGCTCCCTCATTTCTTCAAGTAATCAGAAGGAAATAGCAAATCTGATTTCAGCACTGTTACAACACTGTTTGATTCCATTTCAGTTTTTATCAGGCTTCAAATTTTCCATCGCATTCTTCAACTTACAACCACAAATTCTGCTGCCCAAAGAGAGAATTCTAGTTGGATAACTAAATGTGCTCCAAGCTGAAAATAGTGCAGACCAAAAGATTAGATTACATCACTATCCAATGGAAATTACCAATCATATGCAAAGACATGGATGTGTGTGGGTGTGTGTACACCGAAGAAAGAAAAATGGATGGCTTAAACACTTAGCTTTAGATAAAAATAGCACTCATAAAATTCCCTGAAATAAAAAGAAATATCCATCCTTTTTCAGAAGGGATACTGAACTGATATTGAACAATTATTCAGAAAGATTGTTTTTTTCCCAAATGTATAGCCAAAAGATATAAACAATATGCATGTTTACATTATTTTAGTGTTATAAAAACGTGTCATAATCTAATCAATAGCAAATACACAAATATAACACAATAAACTATGCTAAATAGAGTTTCAATAACTGGCCGATCCAGGATTATAGCAGCTCTCTATTGTTTACTGTCAGAGAGGATTTTATTTTAAGCCTTGTTTTGTAATTGTTTTCATCAAATTCAGTGATTTCAGAGCCAATTTCAACTACACATGGCTCAAGTCAACATGATCCTGCTCTGAACAACATGATGTGCCCTGAAATAAACCCCATAGTGCCAAATTACTGATAAGCACCATCTCCCATCAGATATTTTTGCCTAATTTCAACTGTGATCACCTTTCCCTCTAGTGCTCCTGAGACGTGGGTTCTGGTTCTGTGGGAACCAAAAAAGCAATCACGTTCAAATTAACATTGGTGAGTCCAATGTGAACGCAATGAGGAGGTTGCATTTTTGCTCTAAAATGACATTTTAACCCGACTAATGGTTAGGTTTAGTGTTGGGGTTTGAATAAAGGGGTACAGTTAATAAAATATGCACTCCTGCTGACTGTATTGTTTCATTTACAAGTAAAATTACAACTCACTTTTGGCACCACTCTGTGGACATTTCACTCAGAAACTGGAGCACACACATGCCATATGTTCAACAACACTCCAGTTTCGGCCACTGGGGGCAGTGTTTTGAATTTCGGTGAGCACAGACCGATGTCTACAACAGAATTTTCGACCTACTGTTCGACCTATAAGTCAATAGAGTGGCACTAAA
Source organism: Xyrauchen texanus (assembly GCF_025860055.1). Lineage (NCBI taxonomy): Eukaryota > Metazoa > Chordata > Actinopteri > Cypriniformes > Catostomidae > Xyrauchen > Xyrauchen texanus. Next base: position 14,986,234 of record NC_068322.1, read on the forward strand.
CAATTTACTAAACCCATCACTAGATAAACCTAAAAGAACATAAACAACAGAGGAATTCACTATGGAGGCCACTTGCCTGCAGTCTTTAGATATCTGGGTACTTCAAGCTTTGGTTAATTTCTATACCTTGTTCAAAGCCATATGTTGACAGATGAAATAGTGTTCTGGATATCTGTTCAAGTTCTTAAGCTCTTTTATAGTCTTTGTGGGGGATATGGGCTTAAACTCTAAAAGCAAACACATATACAGTAGAACAGTGCCAAAGCTCAAAGATGAACCCTGCAGCTGCTGTGTATTACAGGAAGAGACTATTAACGTATAGATGATTGACCTGAAGATAGAAGACAATGCAAATAAAGCTGTGCAAATAACTGATCCTAAAATGTTGGTCTGAGGATGTGGTAGTAACAGATGTCTGGTGGACACGTTACTGATCAGGTAATGAATTTAAATATGCGGTCCTCAAGTTCGTGTGGAATTGGTTCCTTCATTAGGTGGATCTGGCAACTCAACAGAGCAGATATTGTCAGAGACCATTCCAAAGTCATCAAATTATAAAAAATGTAAAAATGAGGATGGGAATTATGTATGCAGTGACAAAAAATGTCAAACAAATCAAAACTATCTTAGATTTAGGGCTTGTTAAAAATTCTGCTTTGTTAAACACAACCACAATATGTGTCTTTATTAATGTGAATGTGACACTTCTGATTCAGGGACTGTCACAATGACGGAGAATAAAAGTTGGAAAACATGTTCCCATGCCAACCGAATTACATTATTTGCTGCCAAGATTAAAATTCATAGGAACATGAATATTAATAATTTGCGCACCGGACAAAAATAAAACTGTGAATGGAAGAACAAAGCACCATGATCTTTTCTGTCTCTAAAAGGGACCATATAAACCTAGTAAGTCAAGTTCAGAAAAATACTTTCATCATTTACTAACACTCATATTGCCCCAAACCTGTAAGGCTCCCTTTCTTCCATGGAACACAAAATGAGACATTAGGCAGAGTGTAGACTGACAGCTGATTAAAGACTGACAGCCTCAGTAACCATTCACTTTCATTGTATGGAAAAACTATTTACATTGAAAGTGAATGGTGACTGTAGCTAACTTTCTGCCTAACATCTCCTTTTGTGCTCCACAGAAGTTTGGAATGAGTTTGGAACAAATGATGACAGAATTTTCATTTCAGGTGAACTATCACTGTAAGTATGAAGAATGTTTGCTCAGAGTAGAGCTTGTCCTGGACTTCCAAGAAATTTTGCAAGCACATGTTTTTTCCCCACTGCTTTCATGCATTCTCTCCATCTCGCTCTCCCTAACTCCACCCCATCCCCCAAATTTATTAGTATCTGAACCACAGTAAGTAAATAAAATCTCCAGCTCAGTAACTGGATACGGCAGGGAGAGGGAGAGCAGCCAACAAACGTCTTTGATTATATTTTTCCTAGAAAGGAGGATGATCGGTGAGAGTGCTGAGCCTCAGCACTATTGCCAGGAATTAATGCAGCTTTCATGGAAAGCCAGGGCAGCGCACCAAGCTGGCCTGGCCTTGAGAGACTCAAAACACAACTTCAGCTCCTTTTTTACCTCCCTCTGTTTTTCTTTTTATGTCTTGTTCTTCTTGAAGGGAAGGGGTTTGGTGTGTGTGTGTGTGTGTGGGGGGGTGTTCTACGCTCAAATAGGAAAAAACAGAAAGCACATAAAAAGCCTTCTTTCAGCAAAACAGATGCTGCAATATTGGCCACAAAGGAAATATATATTCTCCGTGAGCAGAATTCTTTTGCTTTCTTCCATGAAAGGCAGCATCAAAACATCTTTGTGTGCAGCTGAAACTCTAACGGTGTGCAATCGTGTAAACAATGAATTCATAGACACCACATAGCCTATGCAAACGCATTGGTTTCAAGATTAAAGCAAGAAATTTGCTATATGCTCTAAGTGCACTTGTTTTAAAATTCTCAACTAGAATACCAAAAATTGGTAACAGAAGTCTTAATGTGCAGGATTGGAAGAAAGGGCAATTAAACCACTTGTTATTTAACTACAGAAATTAGTCATGCTTTCATAATAACATGTTAGACAGCAGGTGAAATCAGGTGAATTTGGTGAAACAGGGACAGATATCTGAATAATTAATGCATTATGCATGTAAGCAACTGACCAGAAAATTAGTTGAATGCATTGAAATGCTTTATAATAATGCAATAACACCCCTTCCTGTCTAAGAATGTCATAATTGTGTGTGTGTGTGTGTGTGTGTGTGTGTGTGTGTGTGTGTGTGTATATGCGTTAATTCAGTGCGATTCATTTTATTAAAAATAACGTGTTAAAAAAAATTAACGCAATTAATCGCAATGCCCCAGACCTTAATAAGGAAGACTCCTGAGAAATGCAAGCTTGTAGTACCACCTGTTTACTCCAGAGGGCAGTAAGTGAAATTTCAGCTGTGTGAGCAACACACAGTTTATTACAGTGAACAAAACATTAACAACTCTTCAGTGGACACACAACACAGACATGCGTTACGTTCTTGCGTTCAAAACACTTGATGGAGCGCAAATTCGAACTAAGGGACCTCAAGATGTGTTCTAAGTATTAAACTATATTTAAATTAAAAATGTTATGTTTATGATGCAATGCACCCGGACGCTACACAAGCATGTCTGACACAGGTGTAAATTGACGGGTCCTTAAACAAGCCCTCATAATAAATTTCCAATTGATTGACAAATTCACTTGTGAAATGGATTGCTGTGAACTGTATGCAAATGATTGACTTATGATCAATAATATGGTAGTAAACAATACATTGTATTCTAAAGCTGCTTTTTGTATTGTCTTATCAATGATTAACTTCTGACACAAGAATGTAATGCATTTTAATTAACTGAATATGTTTTATTCTATATATATATATATATATATAATTTTTTAATACTTAATGATAACTATGTATAATTATTTCATCATTATGAGGGTCTTTCTCAGCAAATATTTGTATATGCCATTAAATGCGATTAATTAATCGGGAAGTAATTAATTCAATTAAAAATTATAATCGATTGACAGCCCTAATATAGATGGATGGCTAGATAAATGTCAGTGGAACATAGTTTGTACAGTATAAAAATCATGATGTCTATGGAGTCCTCATAAGGATAGCCGCAACAACGCGTGTGTGTGTTTTATTTATGTATCTTTTAATCATTATTTATATTATATTTATATTTATTCATTGTTTGTCTAATTAAGGACGTCTCTGGGGTAAGTTTTATTTAGCTCACATCTGGGAACAAGTTTGTCTCCAAACGCATGCACGCACACGAGAGACTCACCTGTGAAGTGCGGAGGAGACTCGCTGTCTTCCGCACACAGTCGCTGCAGTAACGTGTCTTTGATCCAGGGAAACTCTTTCTCTAATGAATGTATAAAGTGATGGAACGCGTGCGGACCGCGCGTGGGCAGAATATCCAGCAGCTTCAACACTTTCTTTCTGTTAGATGATTCACTGTGAATATCCTCTAAATTACTCTCTGTTAAAATCTCCTCCTGGTATAAATACTGAATGATCATGTCGTCCACTAAAAGCTCATTGGCCAACTGGAGCCGCTGAGATCGGAGCAGTTGTTTGTGCTTCGGGTCCATATTTGAACCCGATGACCGAATTAAAAATGCTCAAATCTGTTGAGCGTTGACCAAAACAACAGACTGCCCAGTGAAGTTACTAACGCCACCGGAAAAACATGAACGAATTCATCATTCGCCTATCAATAATCGTAGCTAAATCCACAAAAAGTAGTGAATATATAAATATTTGTTACAGAAATATCGCAACGTCGCGCCATAGCATTATATTTTGGTATTATACATGACTGTTCCGCGTCATGTCGCGGTTATTTCTACCGGCTAGAAACGAAGCGCAGGAGGAACGATTGTTTTGGCATCATGTCGTTCCCTCAGGTATCTGCCACTGTTCAGTCGGCATTCAAACAGAAACATGCAATTTAATTATTGTTTGTGAATGAATCCCTGCTTTAGTTTAATAAATCGCTTGTAGCCGAGCTCAGTCCACTTATTCATGTAACTTAAAGTCACCCAGGCACTCGAATTGGCTATTTATTTATTGATTGATTGATCTAGCAATTTAAAAAAAATGTAAGCATTTTTAACAGCTGTGCAGGTCTTCTAATCTAAATTTAATAAAGTATAATATTGTGCCCAAAGAACAACAGCAACAACAAATGCATTAAAATGCTTTTCACGTCTTAGAAAATGCAATTTCACAGGTTCTACCAGAATTATTTATAATTAGGCTATTAAAATGCATATAAAATTAGGTTTTCATAGTCATTACATGTCTGTCATTAAACAGGTTATTGAGGGTAATGGTAACTCTATACACAAATTATGACTTAAAAAATAGTTTACATTCAAAGAATATGTAAAAATAGTCACCTGAAGTTAAATTGAAAGGAGTAAATTCATTATTATCATTATTTATTGCATTTTATGACTCCTTCAGAAGTTGTAGCCTAACGCAGAAATTGCCATGGTAAACTACTATAGTTTCTGCCAAAATACCAAAGGTTACTACAGTCATTATTTTACTGTAAAACCAATTACCACCTCGTACAAACAGTGTAAGAAGCTTTTCATGATGCAGACGATTAGAGAAAGTGATGCTTTGAGCTCCAGTCTGCCTAAAGCAGACACATGTTGTAGAAATACTGTAAAAGATAAAGCTTCCAGTTACTGACTTTGTCCACTGATTAGGATAAAAGCTTTTCTTCCTTGTTTCTGAAAAACTAAGCTTATCGTCCTTCTTTCAATCTTCATAAACAAAGTGGATTTAGCCTTTCAACCACTAGTTATCTTTCCAGAATATAGCCAAAACCATGCCTTAATGAGTCAGTTATTGTTTTTTCAGTGCAACGGTTGTCCCTGGTAGAGCGGATTATTTGAATATCATGGCATCTGAACTGCAAGAAGCTGGATGTATATGTAAATCCCCCTTGGCTCTATTTGCATGTATAATCCTGAGGTTCTGTGCCATCATTGCCCTCTGCAATGTTCAGCCTCAACAATGTTGTGTCATCAAATAAATAATCTCCCATATTTTCAATTCATTACATTTATTGCATGACTCCTTATACAACAGTATATAAAGCGCCCGCCTCACCATCCAGCACGTTTTACACTAAGCCTTTTAAAATCTGTTAGTGAGGATTTTCTCTTCAGAGAATCCAATATTTTTTTGGCTTATGGACTTCAAGCTTAACTGGCAGCATCTACAGTGCCACGAGGACATGGATATTTCTGGAAAAATGCACTGCGACAATGTATTGCAATATAAACTGTATAAATATATTTTGTATTATTAGGTTAGGTTTCATTAAGAATCATCTGTAAATTAATTTAATATTTTCTCTGATGATATCTCATTTGATGTGGTTCTGCATGTGGCACCTCACCTGCTTTGTATTTGAATGTACGGTTTAGATATTATCACTCAGGCTTGATAAAGCCAGAGTAATACAAAAGGTCCTATATGTGCTTTGCTAAAGCACACTGTAAAACAAATCCTGTTGTTTTTACAAAACAAATTTGGCAGCTGTGGTTGCCAGAATAATTCTGTACATTTTACAGTTTAAAATGTTTGTAATTTACATGCTGTAAAAAAAATAAAATGTTTAAATTAATGCTTAAAAAAATTAATTGTTAATCACCTCAGTAATTACAGAATGTCACATTATGACATGAAGTTCATCAATAGTGGCTCTTCCAGGAGCAATGACCAATAAGTGTATGGAGACAGTACTCAACATCACTCACACAAACACTAAACACTATCAGGGTAACACATGAGAGATTTAAATAATGCAGTAAACATGAACTAAATTACATCAAATATAACACAGAACACCCCAGTGTACGTAACTGATATAAAAAAATATGATGAAACATGACTATTCCCATAAAATATAATGAAATGTATTGGGTCACGCAGGGGATTCTGGGAATGCCAATTACTGTTATTTACTGTAATTTTAACAATAATTTACAGTAAATAAAAGTACATTTACTCCCTTGTTCTTTTTACCATTAATTATAGAGGAAAATCATTGTTTTTACATTTAAATAATTACATTTTTACATCATTTTATTGTAAAAACTATTGTATTGTCTTTTTAAAAATATAAAAATATTTTACTGTATATTTTACAGTTACTATTTGTTAATCAATTAAAATTATATTTCTGTAGCATTTTTACACTATTTTACTGTTAAAATTACTGACATTTTTTACAGTGATGCCTTGCATTACAAAGGTAACATTAGTCTGTACAGTCTTAATGAGATGTACAGTACAACAGTCTAGGAGTTTGATTTGATCACAAAACACAGTCTAAAAGTACATTTCAATTAGATGTTGTTATATGTATTTGTGGCATTACTTTAGTGCATTGAGAAGAGAGTGCATGCTGAGACAAAAATCTGTGTGTGATATGTGAGGTTTATTCAAGTTTGACTGCAAATGCTCCTAAACTGACCTTTTAAATGTTGTATACTTGACCGCATGATTGGTTAAGATGTTCACCGAGCCGGTGTCAAGTCCGGTCATGTAGAGTTTAGGCCCTCGTGTCTTCTGCGAAATCTTTGACCAAGTTTCAGGCTTGACAAGTATGTTTGTGTATCTTTCTATGTATTGTGTGTTTTTTTTTTAATTGTCTTAAGTTTCCCTCTGTTCAAATATCACTGGATTTCTTGAATATTCCTTCTGAAATTGCACCACAACAATTTTTTTTCTAACTCTCAATTATTTATATTAAATGGGATTGCTACAATAAAATCCAGAGTGCTCGGAAATGGTTTTCAAGCACCACTTGAACCTTTTACTTAATAGTTCTTAAGTAAAATGTGGATCATATTGCATTGATCTTCTAGCATGCTGACGTCAACTTTTAAAAGTGTTTGTTACTACAGAAACTCTTTGCAACAGTGCACTTGTGTGGTTAATTACATCCAATTTCCATATAAATTCCAATGAAGTTTAGAGTACCTGAAAAACAGCGATATCTCCATGATATCTTTTACCTTTGACCAAACAACTCTTTTGTGCTGTAACAAGAAGAACACCAGCATTTAGCAGCTCTTTCTGGCCAAGGGTGTCAATATCTAACAGGGAAATATTATTTCTTATATTGAGACCAGTTGCATCCTGAGGAAATTTCTGCACACTCAAAATTTATTCTGAAAATATGGAGTGACTCAAAATGTTACTCAGAATTTCCATGCTTTGGTGCAAGCTACGATTCCAGAATAAAAAACAACATGGGCAGGACAAGAAACTGACCGATAAAAAGCTGTAGAAATGGAAAATCAATGAAACAGACTATACAAAATGCAACACTTTCCAAATCAGTTGGCAATCACAATACACTGTCAAAGACAAACACTTAAAAATGAAAAAACAAAACAAAACAACAACTCATAATTAAAAAATGATGAAGCGCTTTCATTAAATGTCATGCAATTTACTCATGTCAAATTGCATTACTCATGTCGCTGTTGGATTAACAAATCAGTGATGAAAAGCCCATTAATATGTCCAAACAAATGCCAAAAATCCATTGGGCCACCTGTTACATCTGCTGACTGATGTAAAAAAGTGATGTTCTCTTTATAAAATCATTACAAAAAGCTTGGTTTATCTGTATATTTTCAGAACATTAGAAATGAAAAATCAGTGTAGGATGATGGTTAATTTGAAGGTTTGAGAGTTCAGGACCAGGTTGCTGGACTGTGGGTGTGTGACCTTGATGATGAGTATAATTTTCAATTCAACTGATGATTGGCTCATTCAGGGGCAGAAAAAAAGGAGTGAATTTGTTGAGGAAAAACAAACAAAAAAGCATGTACATTTCCTAAATTTCCAATGTACTTCAACAAAAATGTGTTAATAACAGATACACACATAGAACAGAAAATCGTAATATTTTAAGTATACCCTGTCTAATCTGTGGTTACCAAAAAAGACAGCCTCAGGATATGAATTAAAGATATGCTTGCTTTTATTTCTCACTTATTGGGAGACAATCCACTCACTGTTGATGCAGCACAATGATATCATGATCTTAGTGGAATTTTTACAGTGGTGAAGGTGACTTATGCACAATTCACACATTTTAATATCAGTTACCATGTCCTAAAGGAAGCACCACAGAAGAATCAACATCAGCACCATATTTGAGAGATGTTAGCAAAGAGTGACCTTTCAATGATTTTGTTGTGTAAAATCTTTAGCCAAAATTGGTAGTTTGGTATGAGGGGTATTTTCAACCACATTAAGTTGGTAGTGGCGATATTAGGATACTCTCCAGCTCGTCATGAACAGACTTATACATCATAATTAAATAAAAAAGATAAAAGCAAAACACCAAACAGCTATCAATTGCAGTGAACTGCAATTGGCGTAATACTATTAAATATTTTATTTAAAAAGTCAAGAAAAATAGCTCATTATGAGGTGCAGGAATTAAAAACTCAAGCACAACTGAACATTGAGTGAGTCACCCTGAAAGAGATATGTCTCACAAAAGCAAAATAGTAAAGAGGTCAGATCAGTGAGCAACTAGAATGGAAAATCCAATTTACCTTGTAATCACTTCACTAATAGTAGCGAGGTGAAAGTAAAAATTAGCAACTAATTTGAATTTTTAAGCTTCTCTGCAAAAAAATTGATTCTGAATTTAGAATCAAATATTCTCCAAATATGACCAATCGGCATGCACGTTCATCAAGACACCCTCCTGAGGTAGGGTTAACATAGGCCAAAACTGGCTGATCATATGCAGCAAAAGCAGAAACAAACCATGATGCATAATCACCCCTTGGTTCAGAGTGTGCATACAATACTTAGCCGGTAATTCATTTGCAAATGTATGCACACTTAAAGCATGAGATCTTTCTTTTGGCATGTTTAATCCTGGGTTCAAGTAAAGATCGACATTTGTGGCATAAAGTTGATAACCACAAAATATATTTCAACTCATCCCTAATTTTCTTTTTCTTTTTTTTTTTCTTTTTTAAAAAAGAATTAAAAAAATAAAAACCTATGTTACACTTACAATGAAAGTGAATGGGGCAAATCCGTAAAAAGTTAAAATAATCACGATTTCAAAAGTATAGACCAAACATGTGAACAATATACATGTTACATCATTTTAGTAACATAATTTTCCATGTTAAAATAAATTGCCTACTAACCTTTTCTGTGTAAAAATTGTAAAACTTTGTTGCCATGACGACATAAGGGCATAAACCTAAATCCGTAAAAACGACGTTTTAAACAACTTTACAGCTCAAATAATACACACGTTATAACAGCAAGTGCTTTTTTAAAACTATAAGCTTCACATCTCTGCCTTTAAACTCTCCAGAAATTGGCCCCATTCACTTCCATTGTAAGTGCCTCACTGTAACCTACATTATTTAATTTTTTTTTTCAAAGAAAATGAGGGATGAGTCGAAATAATTTTTTGGGTAATCAACATTATGCCACAAATGCTGTCAATTAACTTGCACTGAACCCAGAATATTCCTTTAAACTCAACAGTTTGACACAATTTTTTTAATGTTTTTACAAGCTGGTCTTTTTGGATTTACATTGGATAAGTATACTTTTACAGAGGTAACAGTATCATTTTTTACATGTTATATTACAGTAGGTATCATGACACATGACAAAGGTATTGGGATATAATGCAAATCAAAGGTACTTGCCGATACCCAAACCTAGTTCCTCTGGATAATTTGGCTTAAACTTTCTCAACCATGACATTAAGACAGAGAAATTATCATCTTACCTAAGACTACAGTACAAAAATATAACATGAATAGTGAGCAAATAAAAACATAGTCAAAAGCACACAGTTTCAAAGTCCCATGTCTCAAACACAGGATTCAAAATAACTCAGACATCTCAGCTTCTTTTAAAAAGATGCATGGCTACACTTGAGGCATAATATCTTATGGGTGTAACTTACCCATCAGATCCCACAGAAGTCTGTGAAGGACAGCATGCCCCACACACATCACACACACAGTCTCACTCACTCATCAAAACTGACTGTAGAATATCTATAGGCCATAAACTTGTTTAGTGCTCTATGAAGGGCACTTAACACTATTATGATAATCTGCTTCATGCATTCCTTGGGCGCATAGAGAGAGATCCCAAAAAAAATGATAGATACATGAAGTGATATCAGAACAGAACCCCTCGTCCATGGAACCTCAGCACTTGTGGTCATTGTTGTCCTTGCGGTTCTACACATTGTAGCTGTAGTCTGTTAGGTAGTCCTTAAGCCTGTTTGGCAGAGGGAGTTCCTGTATCTGTCGTGTGGTTTTATTGATGGCAATACGACACAGATGTTGCAGCGACGGTGTGGCTGTGTACACAGGAGTTGTCAGCAGGAGTTGCACTGTGCTGTTGGATGGGGAAAGCAAAGTAGTCCTGCCCTTACAAGACATCCTCGACAGCTGAACATAGTGTTCCACGAGATGGACCACACTGTCAAACTGCTTGAGTTTGGGCTTGACCAGAACAACAGAGTCCAGCTTGAATTTGCCATCCTTGTATTCAATACGTAAGTTGGTAGGTCCAGCAGATGTCATCGCTGAGATGGTGAAGAGGTAGTCCCTCTGAGTGCTGTCTCGGACCAGAAATGTGCCCTCCGACGTATCCTGCAGGATCTCCTTGGCCTCATTGGCCGTCAGGCTGCCCCAATACCAGCCTGTTTCCGAGAAAAGAAGAACACAAAGATCCACACACGATTACTCTTCGAACGTTTCTGTGACAGGCATTTGCTATTGTAACATGAGATCACTACATGCTCCTCTAAGCACACACACACACAGAATCAACACCATGTGCCTCAACACGGGCAAGGCTACAATCTTATACGGTGAGCAGACAATGCTATTCTGCTTGAACAACAGTCATTCTATCATGCTGTTTTTTATTCAAATGAACCACTGCAGAGAGTGCCTCAGAGGAATGACTCCCCATCTTTAAACCTCACAACTCGTTTTCCTAAAAAACAAACTTTTCCCAAATCATGTGAATTATATATATATATATATATATATATATATATATATATATATATATATATATATATGTATATGTATATGTATAGCTCAATGTGTTTCACAGCCAGTTGTGAAGTAATGAATCCTGTTCTAGATTTGTCCTGATTTGTTGTATTGTCTATTTAAAAAATATATATCAGAAAATATTATATTCTATTATTTTTTAACTGTCTTGAAAATTTTAAACTATCATTTAGCATTTTTAAACAAGCATTTTTTAGATCCATTTGTGATAGATACACATGCCAGTCCTCTAAAGACCCGATGATGTAATAGTGTTTGGTGAAATACCATGCATTTAAGTGTTCATTAAAAACATTATGGCAAATGTGGTGAAGCTAGACAAAACAACTCTGCAAAAACCTTCAGTGGGACAAATTTTTCCTAAAATATTTAAATAGAGATTCTGACTATTTTATCTTGCCATGTTTTGCATTTTTTAATTCTTGTTTTTTTTTTGGTGGCAGATGCTTCACAGATGTTTGACTTCCCAAAAGCTTAACGATAAACTCACATCCTTTTTCTCAGAAGCAAACAGACATTAAAAATGGGTCTTGTAACGGCATCACAATGCCTGTATGTTGCTTTTCTCTGACACCGTGTATACAGTACACTGATAATAGTTGGACTAGATTTGCTCACGTAATAGGAGGTATACCCTGCCTCTGATACAAACCCTTTAAACCAAAAAAGGATGTGACAGAGACATAAACTAGCCGATTTTATCGAAAATAAGGGAACATAACAAAAGCTTCACACTGTAAACATGACATTTTTTGGTTTTGATTTTGTACTATTTATGCATGCTAATAGAATATGAGTAAGCTAACTCATATATTTTGGTAATACTTTGCTTCCAACTTTGAATATAACACCAGACATTTTATTAAACATAATCAGTTATTTCTATCATGTTATTATTCATCCAAATTATGACTGAATAGTGACTTAATTATGGTGATAACAGTAAAATTACACATATATAATATCAGTCCTCAACCTAACCTCAAGTTCCACTCTTCCCCATGGTAACCCCAAAAACTCCAACATAACAGAAACTCTACAAAATGGCAACACAACAAAACATTAAACACTAAAAAGTCCCCCCTTAGCATTCTTGTTGCAAAACACATAAAATAACAATTAATTTGAATATTTACTTTCCCTATGCTGTCCCATGTAATGTATGCTGGGAACAAGAAATCCCCTGCCCAATTTGAGTTTACCAAACAAAACAAAAATTAAGTTCATTAAACTCAAAACTATAAAACAGTTCAGGTAACTTCAAATGTGTCAGTTTGTGAAAGTTCGAAATACTCATGAAGATTAATTTATTTAAACTAATTTGAACATTTATTTAGCCTACTTTGAGCATGGTGTTTACAGTGTGAGCATGATATACAGGCGTACAGACAGTTTAAGCACTGATTTTTGAGATTTAAGCACACCTAAATGGACCATTAAAATGTTATAGCAATGTTATCTAGAGGGTAAACATTTTCAAATGACATATTTACATGTGCCATCACGTTATCAAATTTTTAGTAAACGAGTCACAAGTGTTATGTTAAACATGTTATTCAGTTTAGTGTTACAGGGGCAAATAAAGGGAATATGGTAGTAAAACGAGCTTTCAACTTTTACCAGTGTTTTTAAGGTCTCTCATGGCAGTGGCAATGCACCTCTGCTCGGAATCCGCTGCTTGGGGTTCGGTTCGCGATCTCCTTTCGTGATCGATGCTTTCCGTGGAGTCGGATGAGTGACAGGTCATTGGAGAACCCCGTTCTGCATCCAGTCAATGTCTATAATTATTCCTCAAAGACGAGTGACTCTTTACAATTAACCCAAACATGTGAGAAGTCTTCCAGATCGTCCCTGGATTTAATATTGGGGAGCGCCGATCTGAGAACGCAAACACATTTGGGACAAGAGAATGTTAGGCCTACCTTCCAAATGCAATTCGACAAATCTGAGAATAAACTCGTAATATAGAGCCAAGTAATAAAACATTTTGCCATCTTAGTTTAGTCAGCTTATCTTAATTTGACATTCCTCAAAACGTCAGTCTAAATTTCCAAGAGATGCAAAATGAGTCCAGTTCTTTAAGTCAAATGAGAGAAATTAACGAAATAAAACCGCTTAATAAATAAATTATATATATATATATATATATATATATATATATATATATATATATATATATATATATATATATATATATATATATATATATAAACGGGTCTTGCTG